>NW_028145455.1:1945000-2235000 GCF_977016875.1 Pavona decussata
CAGTTATATTCACGCCCATTTTAAAGTTTTCAAAATTACACTATACAGGCGAGAACAAGCTTGATTTGATTCCAAATGAGTATAGTACAACAAATGGTCTTTAATCGCTATTCGACTATTTAATATTACGAGCCTATATATATTGTTTTGCTCCTGCCTACGGAAAATGTTTGCTTTACTAAAACGGCCTGAGGATGTGCAAAATAAATTTGTCGCGGTTGAAAGAGGCAAATCGCTGACAAACCCAGATTATGTAGCGTTTATTTTGGTTGTTTTGTTTTCAAGGAAGTCTCAAACCGGAATGGCAATCATTGGAAAACGGGAGGGATGGAGGTTGTCACCTTTTTCACTTGAGTCTTGGCATTTGATGCTCTTTACCAGAGTCTGTCTTCCTCTCGGTCAGCTGGATCCCCCTTTAATCCAGTAGCCAGATCTTGGCTTCCGGTTTCTGATTAGCCCAGAGTCGCCGCCGCTGGCCTAAAACGCGCACGCGCTCTGAGGACGAGAAAAAAAATTGAACAAGGTGTGGAGACGAGCCCTGCATGCGCAGTAGCGTTCAAGTCGCCTCGACCACTCTTGTTCATCATCCACGCACCTCGTCGTCGTCGATGCTTAAGGTCCCTAATAGCACCAGAAGACAGCATCTTCAGGCTTAAACGGTCTTGCTGAATCTCAGGCAGTCGACGAACCACTGTCGCTTTCTCCTAAAGACCAATTCTAAGAGTCCGTTATTGTATTTGAAGTATGGTGCATATCGAAGAAGTCGAGCTGCATGATTTAAAGCATGGCGATCAAATAGCAATAATGGGAGACGTGGCTGAACTTAACCCAACACTTAAAAAGCTCATGTTTATTATAGAAGGCAGTAATACATATTTTCACCATGGCATTTACGACAAGGAAAAGATGGAAGTGATCGAGCTCCAAGGAGAAACCAAGCAGAATGCCGTGCCCAAAAGGCGTACCATCCGACAATTTTTGGCGGGCCGTAAACAGCTTTACCGCGTTGTTCACGAAAAATGCTTACCGGTGGAGGAAACTATGAAGATGGCGGAAGATATACTGGATAAAAAGGAGTCTTGGCCAGGCTATGGTTTGATTGTAAACAACTGCGAGACCTTTGCCACTTACCTGAAGACGGGTGAGCGACGATCACAACAGGTTTTAGAAGCTATAAAACAGTTCTTAAAATACGTGATCCGTAAGGTAGTTCCCGCAGCCGCTGTATCATCCGCCGCTGTCGGTGGTTCGATTGGCGCAGTAGGTGGATCCGGATCCAGATAAAAACTGTAGTTGATCTAATAGAACTTTAAAACCGACAACGTCTTTAAAAATTAACTTGAATTTGTTTAGTTCGATTAAGGTTAAAAACTCGTTTATTTTGCCACTAATTTCGGGTGCACCCTTGGTAAACAGCCTAACTGCAAAAGGGTCTGCATTATTTCAATTCTTTTCCGAGAAGCTTTTAGAACGATTTTCCATATAAATTGGTTCATAGTCAGCCCAATCTTTGATTGTTATTCAGGTTAAGCTGCAAAAAATGAGACAAAGTTGTAAATTAGAATTCTTAGAAAAGCCTTTTGTCTTTGGTTCTTTGAAAGTCTTGTGAAAATAACGGCTATCATCACGCAAGAAATCAAGCGTCTCTATGGAGCATCCAACCGATTCTTTTGGTTGAATGATTTTTTCGGAAGTCCTTTCAGAAGGGATTCAAATCGCCTCCGAAATTCGGATTTACTGTTAAGACAAACTGTAGCTTTCTTGGGTAAAATTTTATCTGAAAAATTCGTCGCACTGGCGAGCAAATTGCTTTTGTTTTGAGAGCAGCAAAACGTGTCTGAATATTAAACTGCACCTGGCGTTTTCAAACAGGCAACGTCAGCTAGTAAACTACAGGAATAAGATTCCCTATAAAACTTTCTCCAACTGATGTTGCCCGTTTTAGCACCCATACATACCGATCTGTGAACACGGAAACCTAGGAATAATTTTGCTTAAACGGCGTTGGGGGCTTCTGAAGGGTCACGGTGCTTTGTTTTTAGCAACGAGATTCTGATTTCACGGAAAACGGTCCATTTGCTGCCTCTATATAAGCTGTTCTGAAGTGTGAAAAACAAAGTTTGAGTGAAAATACTTGAAAAATATACCTGCTAATACGTTCAGCAGATGATGTGAGTCATAACTTTTCTGAACCTGCGCAGTCGTTTAATAATTTTGTAGTTTCAATGTTGGCTACCTCCATTTGAAAAGAATGTTTTGATTCAAAAGCAGAGTCAAACACAGTGCTAATTTAAAAAATGTGGAAGGAAATATAGATTACAGGAACGTTAAGTCAAAAACAACGCTTTTTTTTCAAAATTTTCAAAATAGTTTGACAAAATTTATTTCTTCTCAATTCTCAGTTTGTTGTAGGTTATTTTACTTAATGTACGAGATTTCTTTACAGCTTCTAGTGACTAGCTTCTTTGTACACAGTGTTGCGGTTCGTTTGAGCTATCACTGTATGGTCATGGATGTTTTGTCGTTGTCTATCTTACAAAATATATACAATTAAAAAAAAAACAGGTAAACAACAGGCTTGTACAGGTAAAACTGGTAAGGGTAAAGAGTAAAGAGGGAATTACATTAAATTAATTGAGTAAAGTTAAATCAAAGATCATCAATTACAGCAATTTGTTCAAATATTGCTGGGGCGCTCAGTGTTTATGAAAACAATCTGTTGAAAAAGCTTACCAATCTGACCTGAAAAACGCATAAAATTACGGAATGTTACTCCAGCAACCTCCAGCTGATCAGCTTCGTCGGAGTCAAATTTTATAAGCTTTTGAGAACAATTTCTTTTAGTTTGGATAAAGAATTTGTTCATCAGATTAGCGATTCCAGTTCGTTCTTTCTTTTTTTGTTGTTGTTGTTGGTTTTTTCTTTTTTTTGCTTAGCTCTAATGGATCCTAACACGATGTTAACGATATTCTTTATTTTCTTTTGTTCACTGTTGAAAAGATGTGATTTGGTAACGTTAAGGGATTCGAAATTTAAGTTCAACTGTTTTCATTTAACTGATGTGAGGTATGGAGATTTACTCTGTACGATAAAACGTTAGTTTGGAAATAGCATTAAGTTCAGTATTCATTGAAATCAATGTAATACTTACTAGAAACCAAAACATTTAAGGAACTTGTTGAAGAATGCTTGACTTTCTGTATTAAAAGAAAAGAAAAATATTACGTGTGAAGACTTCTGTTAAAAAAACAGCAGCTAGGATGATGATCGCAGTACAGTGTTTTGGATCCTGATTTCGAAATAGTGAGGGTCTTAAAACATCGTAATTTCAAAGCAGTCGCAAAATGTAACTACAAACGTATTGTTGAAACACTTTGCCCTTTTAGAGACTTATTTGGTGGAAAAGACGTCCTTGTTGAATAAAGAAAATTGCATTCAATTTTGACCTCCGTTCAAAAAAGGGTCAAAAAAGATTTTTTAAGTTGTCTCGTCAGACATGAATATTACAGTACATACTACACATACAAAATAGATTTGGTGAGTGGACAGACTGAATTTGAAACCGGCGCTTATGAGGTACTGGCTCCCCCAAGCGTAGAACATGACAAAATAGAGTGACAAAAGGTAAAATTTACGATTCGAGCTTATTATAAGGAGGACGATATTCAATGTTGCTATTCAAATGTGAATGCTACGCCAAAATTCAAGCATCGATAATCTAATGAATTGGAAAGTTGGAAAATGTCCCAAATGAACTTCTCAAGAGAATGTCCCAACCGGCTTTTACTGGTGGTTCAATGAGTAGAATGGAAGATTGATCGCTCACTTTAGTTCTAGTCGTAGTGGCTACCTTTAGTTTTAATACGCGTTTAACTGTTTCTCTCAACCCAAGAAAACAAATAACTCCGTAAAAGAGCCATTGGTGAGATGAGTACTAACGGAAATGCAATTTGATTCCAAAAAGGTCATTTTCTGAGCGTCATCTGGACAATTTTTAGCCAAATCTCGTTCTCGTTTGGTTTCCAAGGAACGTCCAGTTGAAGGTCATTCTCATCCTCAAAGTCCTCGTGGGTTTTAGTGGTCAATTTAAGCGCTAGACAAAAAATCGTAGGCACAGGGACGAAGATGAGCAAACGTTTAATTTATCAAGGTATTAAAATTTTATCACACGGTACCGGCCAATTAGGGGCAGGCCAAATTTCCTGGGATTTTATGAGGTAAAGTTCATGTGCTTTCTGGGCATTACTCTGGTAAACTGAATCTGGCAGCTAATTAACTTGACCTCGTTTAGGCACGTATCCCAAGCTAGTATTTCGTTGTTGCACCAGAAACAACCGATACAACCTGTATACCTAAAACACACATCTAAATCCGGACATGAGGGTCAACTTACCGATACTGGAGAAGGGACTGTCCGAAATGTTTATCTTCACATCACCATTAGCCTTCATGTATGTCTGCCGATGAACTTCACGTGAAACAGCATCAGAAACAGGCATAAATGGAGAGGCTGGTCGAAGTTTGATGTTACGTTCCCCTAGACAGCACAAAAACAACCATTTTCAACTAAATTGTTATTTAACAATCAAATTTTAAAAAAATCATTAATTTAATCGAGAATTTGAGAGTAAACCTAAAAAGTGAAGAAAGAAGTGAACGAATTGTTAAAGTCAGGAAAGTCCCGCTTTTGATCCTTGCAAATGCGTGTAAGTATTAAAAACTTGCAAATTGCTCCTTCTGCATTGTGTGTCATTATGTTTTAGCCCCTAAAAAAAACTGGTAGGAGCCCATTAATGGGTTCCTGCACCAACCAAACAAAAAGAGTTTTTATCTCCGTATTCTTTTTCACAATTTCCATACCCCTAGCAGCTTTCGTGGCACTCGGTGGATTGACGCAGTATTCAGTTCCACATAATCCATCGACCTGCTGAGTGTGAACCGGCTGTCTGGTTACACTGTTCCTGATACTGATCGGCGGTGTGGAAGGAACGTCGAAACACTCAGCTAAACGGCGAAAAACAGAATTAAATACAGTTTTTAACATTACAAAACAGAAAATATATAAATAGAGCGGTTTTTAACTGTGTCGAAGGTAATTTCGCCTTTGCTTTTAGTTTTTCTTTACTGCGTTCTCACCCCGCGAGCAGAGCCTCCTTTTGCCTTTTTCTTCACTGAGGAGGAGAAAAGGAGCCTCTGCCTGAATCGTATCAACTCTTTGAAGCCACCGCAGCCCGAACTTCTGGACTAGTCAATCTTGTTTTTTCTCGTCAAACTGGTTTTTCCAGTGCGAGCATCCGTTTAGTGATAAAACCGATGGTTATAATTGAGCCTGCTGTACCATGAAAAATCAAGATGGTGGCGAGATCTGCTCGAAGCCAAGCACCAGTTATTCTCGACGAGATTCTTCTTAATATAATTGGTATGTTCCACAGATTACATGATTTGTCAGTACAGCAGTCAACTGCCTTAAAGTCCTTTGTTTCAGGCTCAGATACGTTTGTCTCTCTTCCTACCGAACAAGGAAAATCCTTAATTTATCAACTGGCGATTCCGTTAATGGAAGAGTTATCCAAGCGGTCAGATGAACTTTCGTTTCACGTTCCTTCGCACCCGATGTTATTGGTGGTTTCTCCTCTCACTGCCCTGATAAATAATCAAATTTTAAAATGGTTGTGAAAGGCTCTGCTTGAAATGCTGTAAGTTGGAAGACTTCAAATTGCCCATATTGGGCCTGGGTTCGAGACTGTAAACTGGCAACATGCAGCGCATGCTCAATAAATATCTTACTCGATTCATGCAGAGTCTTTCTCGAGAACGCAAAAATCGAGCAAGCAAAGAAAGGCTCTGCCAGCAGGGTGCTACGTTCTGTGATTGGTTAGTAAAGTTTACGTCATTTTCTCGACCAATGAGAAGCCAAACTGAAACCAATCGCCTCTTGGGACGCTTTCCATTAAGCCAAAATTTTCGTTTGAAAATTTTGGAAACTTTCCGTGTCAAATAGAAAGGTTTTTTACCATTGTTTCCTAATTTGCAATCTCATCGGTAGAACCAAAAACTTAAGCGACGTCGCAGTGATTGCGCAGAAGACAACAAAGTGGAAATGAAAATGTTCTTCGAATGGAACGGTAATTTCCGTTCAGACCGGTTGGAACAAAGAAAGCGGAGTGCCTCCGAAGATTGTCCCTTTGTTCCTGGAAATTTCGTTTGATGCGCATGTTCCAATCGCATTTTTGCTGGTTGAACCGAAGATTTTAGCTAAATGGAAAGCGCCCGTGGTGGAACGCGTTTTCCCGCGCTTGACACCGGCTGCATGTATTTGCTTCGAATACTGATTGGTTCGTTGCGCTGTTTGCGTATGTTGTGATTGGTCAGAGTAATAACTTTCGTTCTGGTTAACGATACTCAATTGGAATCCACCCTTAGTCTGTCTTGAAAGAAACTAAAAACATTCTAGTCAAACTTAAGCCACAGTTTCTTCAACATACTGATGCAACAAAACAGACTGGATCTTTTTAATTAAATATGAAACTGTTACTAAAGTCATTTTGAAGCTGTTCTGCTGTAAAATATCTGTCAAATTATTTAGAATGCTTAAATTTTCTTATCTTAGGAAACACAAATACGTAGTTGTGTCAATTAAGAGGCCATTAAATAGATTCTCCATTCAGACTGCAGATAACAACAGAAACACCGCAATTTCATCTAGAGCAAAGATATCGGTGTTGACTCACACCAATAAAAGCGAACGGGTTAACCCAGAAATTCTTCTTTGATCCTTTTCCCCGATCATGAATTGTAGAACTAACCATCAACTCTTCATCTGGAGTCTTCTGAGTCTTGTAGTTCTTCTTCTCTGTTAAGGAAACTAATGATACAAAAATCAACGCTGTATGATGAAGTTCAGTAGCTTCACAAGGACAAGTTCATATTTAATGACTTTCAAGTTCTTTCATCATTTTAATTGAACGGCTTTTCAAGAATATTCAAACATTGAAAAATGCCAGATAAAAATATAAAGACAAAACGTCATTTTCACCAGGAGCGGTGAAAACTTAGCCTCTTTCAGATCCCCAACTGGACATTCAGATAAACGCCTTGGAAAACACACTATGAAAATACTGTTCGTTTTTTTTTTTTTAATTTGTACTAATATTAAAAGATTAAACTAACCACAAAACTCTCTTTAATCCTGATTTCCAGCCCGTTAGTCTTACGCTCATGTACAAAAACACTGGGTAAACTTTTTCGTTATGTCACGCCACACGAAAAAATCATGAAATCATACAATATTCACAAAATTCATGCCCAAAAGTGGTTTTCGTTATTCAAGTACCAGAAGTGCATGGCATTAGATAGATAACAATGGCGGAACATGCTCGCACTAACATGTTGCTATGATGAAACCCCCAGTGTAGGTTGGGCGAGGGGAGGCAGGGGGAGGAGAGCAACTACACAAGTCTAAGAAAATTCAATTGATGCTCGTCAATACCGTAAAACGCACCAAACTTCTTGTGTCATTCTTTTACATTAACACTTTCAGCATTATTTCTTGTCGTAGTAAATGTCAGTATCACACTCCAATTGCGCTGGTTTAACTAATTAGTACCTTTAGATTTATCCAGTACAGCCTCGATTTCAGTTTTGGCTGGGAACATTTTAGCATTGGCAGAACTCAATTTTCTCGTCAGTGTGACAATCTCTTGCTCAAGTGTTTTCTCAGTATTCTCTTTGTCGTTTTCCTTTAGTTGTTCTGACATTTCGTGCAACTTTTGTCGTAATGTATAAAAATGTAATAAGGTCTTGCTGTAAAGATGTGTTTATCCTTTCCAAATCTTGTTCACGCTCTGAAATCAACGAAAAACTACATATATAAATCGAGACGAAAATGATCAATTTGAATGACACGATTTAGCACACTTCGTAGTTAGTATTCTTGTTGCGTTGAAAGAGCGTCACTAGCAAGTGGTGGTCAGAGGAAACAGACGACAACTCTTGCTAGCAACAACAACAACAATTTATTTCAGGTACCAGTTATTTTACGATTTCTTTACTTCCAAATTTTATGCGTAGACTATGGTAACGGGTCATCCCAAAAAATTGAAAGCTACTGACTAGCTTGATAACCAACATTTATTCCTTTAAAATGATATTTGCAACAGAAAGAGGAAGAATTGACACTATCATAAAGAAATGAAATGACAACAACAACAAGCCAGTCTCTACATACATCCTTGCAGTAGGCAGGATGTTTGTACCATGAACCTAGTTTAAGGACTGTGCCTACTTTTGTTACTGCGCATACCTTCTGCGCATCTCGAGATACTAAGGTTCCCTATGGGTAGTGCCTACTAATACAGGGATATTTTTGCGCGTTTTAAAACTATGCAGAGAAAGCGGAACTTAGCAAGTGATCTTGGTTTCCAAAAAGAGCATTTGTGGTAATCATGCATTTTTTCAAAGATAACAAAGCTTCAATTTGGAAAAAACGTTATACATTGCTTTGTATTTTACTGTTTTTTTAGAGTAATTGTTGCTTAATTATCACTGAATAATGCGTGGTTACCCTCAATTTTCTTTTTTTGGATTTCAATAGCCCTTGTAGACTGCTCACAGTCCCCCTATTTTTCCGTGGGATTCTCGAGACCGGTACGCTTCGATGGAGCTGCCGCCATCTTGGTTTGTAAAAGCTAGCGCGATCTGGGGAGAGTGTCTAAACTACCGAGGGGAGGGGAGCGGAGTTGGGAGGCGGCGGGAAAAATAGCTTCCCATCCCCCATTATACTAACACCCACTCCCGCTTTAGACACTCTCCCCAGATTGCGCTCGGTTTTACAAACCAAGATGGCGGCGGTTCCATCGAAGCGTAACGGTCTCGAGAATCCCACGGAAAAATAGGGGGACTGTGAACAGTCTATAACCCTTGATGAGATCTGCTTTCCCCGCATAGTCATAAACCACACAATAATACTTCTTTATCACGAGTCTCCATTAGCTCAGTGGTAGCTTATCACTCGTATTTATTTTTACCGAGTTTGCCTGTGTCACTCACTGAATAATAAATCATTCTCAACTCAAAACTTATTTTAAAAAAATAAACAGAAGAAAACGACTTTTACCTTTAGAGCAATTCAGCATGGCTGTCAAAGTACTAATCTCGCTGGAGAGGTATTCCTTCTCCTCACCGAACACTTTTTCTCTTTTCTGTAGTTGACTGTTATTTCCTTCCTGCCTCTCTTGCAATTCCTTCACGTGATCCTCTAGCACAGTGTTTTTAGCTTGCAATTCCTTTTCACGTTCTGAGGTAAAAGAACAATAACAACAGCAATGCTCGTTGCAGGTAAGGCATATGCCGTTATCAGTATCATTTAAGACAACCATTCAATACGACGGCGCTTTTTTTTATTTTCTGCGGAAATAACGTTTATTGTGCGCGGTGTAAGCTCCCGTAAGCGTCCACCTCTCCCTTATACTGCTATTGGCCTATCGGCGAGGAACATTCCCCTAATCAGTCGGCTCCAGTTACGGACACCTTTTCTCCTTAATTCCCTGGGTTGTCCGCTTACACGAACTCAGACTGTAATTGACCAACCTCTTTCCCATCTAGCTTATCCAGAAAATCGAGCTGCCTTTTGGAGGCTTGGGACCGAACTCGATAGCGAGTAATTAGGGAGCTTAAGCAACGACGACGGCAACGGCAACGAAAACGTCACTTGAAAATATATCTTTATTTCATTTGTGCTACTTCGCGATTATTTCAACTCGCTCAACTTTTACAAAAATGGCGAACTATCCAGGAACAAAATTGGTAGGAGTGGCGTTCATATTAAGAAAGAAAATGAAAAATTTATTGTCGTGTGCTCACGTTCTCCAAAAAACCTAGAATTTGGTCATTTCACGTTGTTGTTGTTTTGCAGAGGACGGCAAAGAAATGTACCCAAATGTAAAACGCACGTGCAGAGCGATTGTTTTTGCTCGTTAAACCTATTGTTTTGCGGCGTTGTCGTTGCTGTCGCCGTCGTCGTTGCTTAAGCTCCTTATTCTTTCACACCGGTACTGTTACCGTCAGCTCATACCATGATCAACGGTGACTTCGCATTCGAACGAGGCCAAGCACGACTGGGAACGAGGCTAATTGACCTCATGCTCTTTAGCATGTTTAAAAATTTCCTACAGAGTGCAATTTTCGTTCAATTTAACTGAGTACCGATTTCAAGTACCGTACCTTTATTATTTTTTAGCACGGCCATCAATTCATCTATTTGGGAAACGACATTCTGCAACTCAGCATTGGTAAAAGTAATGTTTCTCTTCAACGTAGTTATTTCACGGGATAGATTTTCCTTTTCCTGATTGCAGGCTTTCTCTTTTTCTTGTAGTTGTTTGTTTATCTTGTCCAGACTCTCTTGTACCTCCATAAGACGTTTCTCCAGCGAAATGTTTATCACACTTAACTTCTCTTCACGCTCTGAAAACAGAAGGAGAACGAAGCTGAGAAAATTAGCTTGGGTTAAAGACTCCCCCCTTCCCCCCCCCCCCCCCCCCCCCACAAAGAAAACACCTACAACATTACACCGACAAGGAAAGTGAAAGTCGCAACAAGGATCGATAACGTGGCCACGATAACCTGAGAATTATGTCATGGATTCCAAATGACGGCCATCTTGGTTCTATCATGTGTTGGTTTCTTGATAAGGCCTTTTTTAGAGAAACCACCAAATTTTGTCGAAACGTTGGCAAAACCAGTAAAATAGAACTAAAATTGTTTCAAAAGTAATCCACCCCCCCCCCTCCACCACCACCACCACCTTATCCCACGTCCCAGTCTGAATTTAACGAAGAGTTAATACTCTTTCTTCAATCTGATGGGTGTTTCAACTTTATTTAATCACAATACTAGTACTACAAATAATTACCTGGCGTTCATTCCATCCTTATCTTCAACCTTTGAAGTTGTTCAACATGGCCGTCATTTCAGTTTTTCCGAAAACGACAAAACTGAAATTGAGGCTATGCTGAACTCTTCCAGTCCAATAATCTCGTGTGAGAGGTCTTCTTCGCCCGACAGATATTCTTTTTCTACTCACAACGTTTCAACACTTGAATCAATGTTTATTTCCATCCTTATGCATTCACGAATAAATCTGGTTTAAAGCTTTTCAGCATTGCCGCCATTTCTAAGATGAAAATACTGAAATGACGGCTTTGCCGAAATCTTCACGTGTTACAATCTTCTGTTAGTATGCTTTTCCTTTACCTGACAGGTATTCTGCTCCTAAACACAGATTTTCAATTAAGCTGCTTTATTTTTTTCCTTGTTGTGAAAATCTACCTTTTGAGCTCTCCAATATGCCTGTCATTTCATTGTTTTCGGAAACACAGCTCTTCAGCTCAGCACTGGCGGAACATAATTTGTTTCTCAGTGCAGATATCTCGAGTGACAGATTTTCCTTCTCCTGGGAGCAGACTTTCTCTTTTTCCTGTACTTGGTTGTTTATCTTTTCCAATTCCTTAATGCGATCCTCAAGTGAAACGTTCATCATTTTCAGCTTCTCATCACGCTCTGAAATCACAACCAAAACTCAGTTGAAAAAACTGAATACCAATAGTTTAAAAAGTCGGTAAATTGAATGGCCTTAGCCTGCCTATTGGGAAAATTAATGAACTTCTAAAGTTCGTGTACTTAAGGTACACTTTCCTCTTCCACCCGCATGGGTCTAAATGGGATGAAGAGAATCAAGCCTTCAAACAAAGTTTATTGTAATCCTTATGATTAAAATCTTCTACTTTTAAAGCTTCTCGGCATTTGCCGTCATTTTCTTTTATCATAGATGGAAAGACTGAAATGTTGGCCATACTGAAACTTTGTGCCATGAACTCGTGTTAGTAGCGATCTTACGTCACCTGATGCTCATTCTGTTCCAAATCACATACTTCAATCAAACCTTGAACTAATAATTTTTCATCCTTATTACTAAATAAAGATTACCTTTAGAGCTTTCCAGCATGACTGCCAATTCCTTGTTTTTGGAAACAGAGTTCTTCAGCTCAGCATTGAATGCGGAGCTCAATTTGCTCTTCAGTTCAGTAATCTCATGAGACATATTTTCCTTCTCCTGTTTGTAGAATTTCTCTTTATCCTGTAGTTGAATTTTTACGTCGTCCAGCATCTTTTGCAATTCCTTGGCATGATCTTCCAGCGAAGCATTTGTCATTTTCAGCTTCTCTTTACACTCTGAAATCAAAATCAAACATCAATTTATCAGTACAGTTGCTTGATATAATCATTCAATCAAACGTGGAAAACCTTCTGTATATTCAGCACCATTTTCTCTATTCGTTGGTTATTCTAAATGCCATTTATGACATCATCATCATCTTTATTCAATCACGGTATCACAATCATGTACAAAAAAAAATGGCCCTCCTGCTAGCCGTGCTAACTGCCTCAATAATATAACTTAAAATAACAATGTCTTCAAACTATACCTTAAATTATAACTGAAATTACTTCAAAAAATTTCTATTATTTAGTAACTAGGGATTAAAAGTACTTAGTAGGCTACCCTGAACGCTTTCTTCGACAGGGTTGTTGTTCCAGAGGACAGATCGGGTACCTTCATATCAGATCGAGTGACGAGTTCGAGATTGAGCAAGAGTACGACTTTCAAATTTCAAATCTGTCGCATCCCCAGAACTGTCGCTCCTTCCCGTTGTTTACCAGCAGATAAGAATACCCTAGAAACAAGATTGGTGTGACGCTAAGCCACGCTGACTAGATTTGAAAAGTCGTACTTGTACTCAATATCAATCAGTATACTCGTCGTCAAATCTGAAGGTCCTTACCGTCTATACTGAGGACTTCTTTAAGCAATCTTCTAATTAGGTTTAGTATATGACAATACTTCAAACATTCTCAGTTAATTTCATCCTTATGACTAAACCTTTTTACCTTTGTAGCTGTTCAGCATGACTTTCAGTTCATTATTTTTGGAAGCGACATTCAGTAGGTCAGCACTGGTGAAACTCAATTTTTTTTTCAGTGCATTAACCTCGAGTGACAAATTTTCCTTCTCCTGATAGCAGACTTTCTCTTTTTCTTGTAGCTGGTTGTTAATTTCGTCCAGTCTCTCTTCTAATTCTTGAGCGTGATCCGCTAGTGAGACATTTGACACACTTAATCGCTTTTCGCTCTCTGAAATAAGGATAACAAGGAAATCAAGTCGTGGTTTCAGTTTGTTTAAGCACGAATTCTGATAAAATGAGCTGTTGGAAGAAACTCAACTGAGTGCCGTCTCTTTTCATTTTATCTGAACACTGTTACCGTACTGAAATCTTCGAATTTCATGGTGTAATAATAGTTCTGTACTGTATCACATGTATAAATCCAAGATAGTTATAAACAACTGTCATAAAAAACTGAATGAAAATGAATTATACGATGAGCTGTTGGAAGAAACTCAACTGAGTGCTGTCTCTCTTCATTTTATCTGAACACTTTTACCGTACTGAAACCTTCGAATTTCATGTTTTAATAATTGTTCTGTACCTTATCACTTGTATAAAGCCGAGATAGCTATAAACAACTGTCATAAAAAAACTGAATGGTTAATATAAAGTTTGTAACTGCTCCTTTCGACAAGGTGTCCGAATTCCTTTCCCTACTTTTGAAACGTTATCCTAGCACGTTGTGCTTGATAGTGGCTGGCTGGCTGGCTGGCTGGCTGACTGGATGGATGGATGGATGGATGGCTTGAAAAGAAGGAGATCTTCATATAAACTCTGTAAATGGCCTAGCTTGCCACGATTCTCGCGAGGTACGGTCATGGGTTAGTTACAAACTAAGGCTGCGTAACTTACCTTTGAATGACTGTAGCTCCTTGCTAAGCCCTTCAACTTCTGCTTCTTTTTTGAGCAATTTACCTTTGGTCACAGAAACCAACTTTTTCGCTTTCTTCATCAGCTGTTCTTTGTCTTCCAACTTTTTTGCCAAATCATTGACCTTTTTCTCGCCATTCTGCTGTACCTCTGACAGCTTGTCTTGAAGACAAGCAATTTCCCTGTTTTTGGCTGGAAATACAAAATAAAAGAGGAACAAAAAATTACTACAACCAAGTACTTTGGTTCTGCTTTGCTATGTTACTGCTTAAGAAAACTGGCACCACTTTCTCAACCAATCAGAATTCAAACCCCTAAACCAAACCCAACGGCGACTCGTGCACACGCGTTTTTCCTCCCTTGGCACCATTTACGCGTATCTACTTCGTCTAAGTTCTGATTGATTCATCGTGCCATTTATGTTTATTGTGATTGGTTAGAATATGAAAAAAGTGATAAGTGTGAAGCAAAACGGTTAAACCTTTATTTTGTCAATTAGTGCCCAACATATTAGAACCTGTTATATATCCTAAAATCTTATTGGAAAAAATCCCTTGCTCTGCGAATGTCATAAGTGTCGATAAGTGACTTTTTAGGGGTTATAATACATGAGAATACCAGCACCCATCTTAAATTAGTTGGGTGTCAAGGCACAAGCCCTTTATTTTAAGTCTGGAACTGGACCGTTCTTCGCCTTTCGTACTTGCCCGATGTGATGAAACACATCGGGCAAATTTTAGTGATTAAATGTGCGACCAGTTTCCCTGGAATGAAAAAAGGCGGTTTTTTTTTTCAACTTTGTGACAGTATGTCAAACTTACCATTGCACTGTGCCCTCAGAGAAGCAAGTTTCTCCTCCAGTTCTTTTTCTCTGTTGTACTAAAAGGGAAATTTTGAATGAAAGCATCACAGGATCAGTTCTAGATTCCGGCAAGATGATGTTAAACGGAAAAAATTTTTAACGCAACATTTGCCGCTGTGTTAAAAGTTGTTGTTGCGCGCTGTATCCTTAGAGCTATTTTCAAATTTACCTTCCCTTGAACATGCAATATTTTTGTTTGAAACTCAAGACACAATCATTCAAAAGGTATGCTCGATTTTTCGCTCATGTGAGGTCGCTAAGTCCCTCAAGTCACAAGAAAGACATTCTTCGAGCTTCATTGTTTACAAGAGAAAACGATCCCCTGTTGCCGAAATATGCCTTTTAGCGGTTTTTTTCTTTTCTTTCTGAGACGTCTTCAGCTCAGTTGTATCTCTTGTGTCTCACAAGCCTTCAAATACGATTTTAACCGACTTGACCTGTCAGCTTGGTAAGGAAACAGTTACTAGTATATATAAGTTTAGTACATATATATGCGTTTGAAATCACGTCAATTTTTTAAGTTTTCCCAAATTGCTCGAGTCGCACAGCCATGAAAATACAAAATACAAGTGAAAATTAATCCTTTATTCTACTTATTGTGATACTGTGTTTACGACACCAAGGGCAAAAGTTTCTTAAAACAATCGAGGCAGTTCAAAAAGCAGTCAACTCCCAGAGTAAAAACACTTGCTGAGCTCGTAAGCAAAACAAACAAACGTTCAATTTACCCGTTTCTCAGCGAACAAAACGAGAGTAGATAATTGTTATGGACATTAATAAAGTGAATGTATGAACGTTTGTACATCTTGTGAAGAGAGCAAAATACGTTTAATGTACGAACAAAATAAACAGCGATTAAAACCAAATGTTAAGCTTCAATCTGAATTTGATTCACCTGTGCTGTTCAGCTTTCTACCGTTCACGCAGCAATAAACATAACAACCAGTTGTGTCCAAAAAGGTGCTTGCTGAGTTATTTCTTTCATTGAATTTGACCTTCATATTCCGCCCATTTGTAAAAGTATATTGCCTTGACTGTTGATCCTGGCCCGTTTCTTTAGGTTTCAAGAAGCCGCGGTGAAGCACAGGCAGCCCAAGCTCAATATCCGAGAACCTTTGAATTATAAGGATTTGTATGGGAATACAATGGATTTGCGTGAAATGGTAGAAAATAACAGTGTTTTGTCGATAAAGTCAACTTACCTTGTTTCTTCTTGTATTTTTTTTGTCATTTACAAGCTTTTCAAGCCGATTCGGAGCGATTTCGGCGAGTTAGCGTCATTCGGGTTTCCACTGTTAAGTGTAACGAAAGGCCGAACTCTATTTCAGCCATGCCCGAAGCGTGAAACGGAATAAATCCGTTGAAATCATCTCTGTTGTCCCAATTCCTTCATAGAAGGAATTGGGACAACAGAGATGATTTCAACGGATTTATTCCGTTTCACGCTTCGGGCATGGCTGAAATAGAGTTCGGCCTTTC
This sequence comes from Pavona decussata, assembly GCF_977016875.1. Lineage (NCBI taxonomy): Eukaryota > Metazoa > Cnidaria > Anthozoa > Scleractinia > Agariciidae > Pavona > Pavona decussata. The sequence continues at coordinate 1,961,216 of NW_028145455.1, forward strand.
GTTACACTTAACAGTGGAAACCCGAATGACGCTAACTCTCCGAATCGGCTTGAAAAGCTGGTAAATGACAAAAAAAATACAAGAAGAAACAAGGTAAGTTGACTTTATCGACAAAACACTGTTATTTTCTACCATTTCACGCAAATCCATTGTATTCCCATACAAATCCTTATAATTCAGCGTTTCTCTGATATTGAGCTTGGGCTGCCTGTGGGTGAAGTCGCTGCATGGTCGCCATGCATGAATTATTTGTTTTTCAAACAGCACAAACCTGCCAGGCGCCGACCCATTTTGACAAAAATAATCTTTTGCTGGTTCTTTTAAGACGCAAAAATTCACTTTTTTTAAAATTTCCTCTGAAGCTAGCATTTGATTTTTCATTTCATTTGTTATTTTTCACAAACAACCGGCCGGTTACAAGTCAAACTCGAAGAAGTTGTTGAGCTCGAGCGTTACGCAGAAATTTGAAGAAACTGCATTCACCTCGTGTGAAGGCCCCTGCTGGCCAAGAGGGACGAGAGGCTCTGGGGATGAGAATGACCTAGAAGCCGAATTATTTAGTTTAGAACTGCGTCCTCTCGTCCTCAGCCAATCAGGAGCGGGTAGTTTTGACGCTCGACCAATCAGGGGAAGAGAAGGGGGATGAGAGAGTAATGTTGCCTCCGTCTCGACCAAACAGCATTCAATAATTTTGCCCTCTATGTTACATTGTGTTGAAACCAAGATTTGCATCAGATAGCCGCAGTTTAGAAAATTTTATTTTTCAAAATTTAACGACAATTTTAATTCCCCACGTGGAACTCAGAAAGTGATAGATTAACAGAAAACTTTCTTTTTCCCCACTATAAAAGTTTAATTTACGCACTCATTTTGTCTCTCTTTTTTGTCTTCAAGGATATAATTAATGACGAAAGAATTCGAAGCAAGTTAGTTGCGTCATAATTGTAAGCGTATTTGCGCGCGCTTCTTCTTTCTAGATTTTTTTTTTTACAAAAATGTAACTCCGCAACAAGAAAAAAAGCTCTTCAATGAATCCTATATTCCAAGTCCTTCAAAATCTGCGGGAAAATGTTTTGATACTTAGTCACATGTTCCCCTTGATTTCTTGCCTATCTTTAAAGGAACACTACATTGAAACAAAAACAACAAAATCATGTTTGAACCACGCGCTAAATTCACTGCATTTTGTTTAAAATAATGTGAAATTTGTTCCTACATTTGACATGAAGAACGGTCGCTTTATTCGAAAAAGTGATTCAAAAAAAGATTAAAATAAGTAAACGCCCACCTTTTTGGCCATGGCCCGAGCACCATGCGAGGCCTCGAGAGGCTCGTAGTTATTTGTGGGAAGGTCTTTAATCCACACTCCTTTAGAAAGTGCACTTCGTGAACTGTAAGTTCTCGCAGTGTCATCTACGCCTGTAATCTGATTGTAAAGGTAGCTAAATACTCCACTTGTAGTTTTCGATATCCACTTGCGGTCCATGATCGCGTTCGCTAAAACAAGCGCTCAACACAAGAATGGTTAATTTCCATTGTTTATTACGATCCCCATGGTAACTGTTTTTGTCGTCACTTTTCGAACGTGAGAGGCCGCGTGAAGACTCGGCACTAAATTAATTGAGAGCGAAAATTTAAATGGAGGAATTTCTAAGAAAAGGTTTACAGGAAGGTGACCAGGAAGGTATTAAAAGGTAAATTTTACTGAAACAAATTATAAAAGGCTCCACCTTTCGCTGTGTTTCGTTAACGTCAAATACAAAGAGCATACTACATCGGACTGATATTTGGAATTATTTAAGGTATTTTGCGTACATCTTGGGCCCGGTTCAAACGAAGAATTTTACATGTGCCGAACCTAGGGCAAAACTAGGGGAGGGGGTGTTTTCCAATACAAGGTCTGTAGGCGTGTGAAGTTCCAAAAGTTACAGGCTTTCAGGTCTGACGTAGAATAAAAAATATATGGACTTCATCTGGATGGGGTATAACTTCCCGGCCCTCTGGTCTGAACTGGAATAAAGTTTTGTGTTGCTGAGGCCTGAAAATGGGACATAATCAAACATCTTTGTCGTAAAAAGGGGGAGGAACTGACTCTTTCCCAAGCAATCGTGTCTCTTATTCATCAGTGGAAGAGGGGCTGGGGGTTCTTGGTAATTTGATAACGGGGGTCACATCTCTCCTTCCCTTTTTTGCGTGCCTATGCCTATTTTTCCCATTTTTATTTATTTTTTGTCTGATTGTTGTTTTTTAATAAGTAAGAAGCCTGGATACCCGGCATCCTCTGCTGAAATTCTCAATACCCCGTAATCTTGAAGCTTAAGAGAACTCGAATAGACTAGAAGGTATTGACGAAAATCATTGCCTTCACCAAACAACCTTTCAAGTTCTCCTAAATCACTCATAAATAACCGCTCGCGTTTCCCATTTCTTTACAAGTTTAACAAAGTGCACACAGCAACTCTTTATTAATGTTACCATTCAGGCGGTGCGCTAATAAATACGCCTAATTTTTTCTTATTAAAATTATTAAGAATGCCTGTTTAAAACAGTTCGTTATTTAACAAATAGATTCCATTTTGCCGTGCGTCTGTACTCTGATAACACACAGATGACGTCAAAACGTGGTGAGAACAAAGAAGTACGCTACGAGCCGCAGGCGAGTAGCGTGACTGATGTTCTCACCACGTTTTGACGTCCTCTGTGCGTTATCAGAGTACAGACCCACGGCAAAATGGAATCTATTTGTTTTATACAATAACCAAGACATTTCAACACATTTCGTGAGCGAGCATCGCGTTGCCTGAGCTGAGTCTAAAACTTTCCAGCAAACTCAGTTTTAGACTACTACACACACGCAATTGTGATTTTCTAAATTAGAGTATAATCCGAAAGAATTTCACTAACAATATTTTCAAAACTAACCTTTATTCCAGAAGGAAATCCTGACCCCAAAATATTACAGCGCTAGCATGTTAGTCGCTTCACTGCGATTTGTAATCGATTACTCGCCATTACCGGATTTCTATCGGCGACATATTTCGACAAATATTTGCTTCCTTTTCACGTCACAACAAAGTTCTAGCTTTTTTATCCTGGTTGAGGTCACTCTGAACGGTCTTTGCCCAATTTTTTATTGGACAGTTTTCCTTTCCTGCGAAAATTTGCCTGTGTTTGTCCGCTACTCGCAAAAACAGTTTGCAAAACTTTGTTGACCAGTCACTCTGGCTGGACTCTAGACTCTGATCACGTGCGCCGGTCACACCACTCGATGACGTCAATCGTGCGTCTATACTCTAATCACACACTCCTCTAGACCAATCAAAACGCGAGTTTTACACAGTTCATTGTATAAATAAGGTTACCCAGCATGCCAAAGGTGTTCCCAGCCTGCCTCTCGCGCCACGTGTGGACTTGGTTTCATACTTTCTTTTATGAGTGAAAGAAGCGAGAGAACCCAACATGTTTTGACTGGTTGAAAAACATCTTCCACCTCTTCCTCCGTTCCACAAGAGGCATAAGGCCGTCACTATGTCAACAAAGAGAGTATCCTGGCTCGTTTCTCTAAACTCCCCCCCCCCCCCAAAAAAAAAAAAAAAGAAAAGAAAAGAAAATAGAAAACATTTCGGGCCTGAGAAACTTTTACGTGCACAATTTCATTGCCAGAAATTCGATATTGAGCAATTTTGTACACAAAAAAATACTTCGGATCAATTGAAAACGGAATTGAAAACAAACAACTCTTCGAGCCCAAAAACTCTTCGGGTGTTTTGAGGAGCAACGGACCCCTGAGCAGAACACTCTTTCTTTGTTTCTAAACGTTGAGGTCCCACTCGAAACCGTTTGGAGAACTTGAAACAGTGGAGGAAACAAGGCAACATGAACGCCTATTGTCAATTTGTTGCTACAATTTCATGGAAACATAGAAGGCATTTTGTATTTAGTCAACAAAAGCATCTGGGAAAACCCCTGGCACCCTTGGTAAGCTGAATAAGCCGAACATTCAAAATTGTTTTAAACTGCACCAGTAACTACAGCTAGTAATAGTGAAATATTTGCCCATGAAGAGCAAACACTGGAGCGAAACGAATGGGCATGTTTATCATATCTTAGTTCAACTTTAATGCAATTTATGTATATATGTTGTGGTTCAAATTTTTCCTTGGTTTAAATTTTACTTTCGCATTGTTCTTGGGTGTGGTTATGTATGATAATGAGTTTGAAACAATGGAAAATAAGATTTAAACCAAGGATAAAATTGAATCACAACAATACATATATGGGGATTTGGAATGAGCTACTTATGCTAATAATAAACTACAAAACATTTATCTGTTTTCCCCCCACACGAAAAGCAAAGCAAGAAGAGAAAAAAGCAATGTTAAATATGTTCTAAAATAGTTTTGAGCTTCCTTCTGAAAGGCAAGCTTTGCATGCACCAATATTTTTCTTCCTTCCTGCTGAACTAATCAAGATAAAACTGTAATGTTTGTTCATGCTCTATTTGACAATAACTCGTCAGACACCTACGGATAGCACTCGTCCACCTGCTAACTAGCAATAAATTAAAACAATGTCTGCATTCTTGAAGAGTACAAAGTTAGGTCTACAAAAATCATGCATTGAGAGTACATAAAAAGTTGTACAAGGATGCAACACATGTAAATTAATTTACTTACGAAGCACCGAAGAGCTCTCTAGGGACACGTTCAAAGGTGACCATGCCTTCTAGGTCAAAGTGGGATTTGGAAATGTTAGTTTTTGTAGAGGGAGGCAAATCAGAGTACCCAGTAAACCCTTTGTTGCAGGAGCAAGAACTAAAACAAACTCAACCCACATATGGCGTCAACTCTGGGAATCAAACACAGCCACATTGGTGGGAGGCGTGTGCTCTCACCACTGCGCCATCACTGGTACCACATAGCAGCTTTGATATCACCCTTTATGAGAAACAATGGAAAGATAGTGTACGCAAGAAAATATAAATGAAAATGCTACTGAGGATGAGGGTTGAAAGTGCTCTCGCTAGTTGCAAGTCCTCTCCTCTTTTCTGATTGGTACTTTTTTTCTTTGTACACTGCTACTCCACTGCTCCAAACAATAGGAGTGCATAACATAATAACTATATTTCAAAACAAAAACTAACATCACTTTGAACAACAAAAAAACTCTGAAGCCTGCCTACACTTGGGGGGTTACAGGAAGAAAAAAAATGCCCAACAAAAACTTGATCAATGCTTCCATTTTTACAGTGATCAGTCGATCACCACAGATGCCTAGTTTCATAGGTGGTCACGCGCTGTGATTGGAGTTTCTGGATCCAATAATTTGTCATTTTCAAAAATTTTCAATAATTATTACTCCAGTCTCCTGGTTATCACAATGATAATTATAAGCAAAAGCTGTTTAGTAATTTTTATATTGGAAATCTTTGAAGTGTAATCAGAGATTATGTTTCGTTGAACTTTAAGGTGCAGTAATGAATGTTATTCTATGACTTGAGTCTTTGATAGCAAAAATGGCAGCTGCGTACATTTAAGTTAATACTTGGTAACTTTATCGGCCAGGTGCAAGTGACTCATCAGGCATATTCACTTTGGCCTTTGATCTTGCATATCAGGACCATGGCAAATATCATGCTGAGAAGCTGTTAAGAGAAAAAGGGAAATTAGCCATACTTTCAGAATAGCGCAAACCTTCACACGTGAACTTTCAAGAGTTATGTAAACTACATTCTCCCACAAAAAAGGTTCTAGTTACCTGGACAATAATAGAGGGGCAAGGTTGCAAGTCAGCTTGGTCCATACTGCTGACAACCCCCACCCCTCCCCCCTCCCCACCACCACCACCTACCAACTACATTTTATACACTGTAGTAAGGCAGTGCCACACAGCACAATGTTTGGTGCAACGCCATGGCTTAATTCTTAAAGTGTTGCAAGAAAAGTCATTTGAACCCTTAGACAGTGTTTAACACAATGACTGTACCTTGCAGCACACACAAACAAGTATCAGAGCTGTTACAGAAATCATAACAACCTCTTGAATTGACTTGGCTTTATCTAGTATGAGGCTTGTTATTACAAAACCATGCAATGTTTTTGCGTCATTTTTTTGATAACTTATTCACTGCAAGACAATGTAGCAACATCTTCAAAACTGACACCCACCAGAAAAGCACTTTTTGACAATAAATTTTCAATTTAAAACTGAAGCCATGTCCTATTAAATTCAAATTAAATCAACACAGATTAAATTGCTTTAGATTTTGAAAGTGAAATAAAAAAAATTGTACCATCATATTTCAATGGATGTACCCACTGATTTTATAATGTTGATTATTTTTGTCTCTACACAGGCTCATGTGTATTTAACTAATAATTAAAAGGCTCTGTTAATTTCATAAAACAATTTGGATTTGACAGCACTAAAAGCTGCTTCAGAGAAAACCTGAGTCTAATTAAGATTAACTTGCAATTTCAGGCCCATAATGTCATAAGAGAGTTACTGCCTAGACAGAGTGGTTATGCACATACAGGGTTCATACTGTTTTGGACTTTTAAAATTCCACTACTTTCCACAACCTTTTCCAAGGTTTCCATGACAAAGTGTTCACATTTTACAGTCTCAAAATATGCAGTGTTTATTTATGCTCACTGAAATTCACTTTCTTGGTTCGTTTTCATTTTTTTCTTTTTAAAATAACCGTTAATTTTCTTGCATTTTATTCCCTAAAAGAAAATGCATTCTTAGTGACTTTTTCAATATTAAACATCATTTTCCATGACCCACAACAAAATATTCATGCCTTTCCAGGCCCGTAAATAAAATAATTCCATCACTTTCCAAATTTTCCATGATTGACCCATACAAGCCCTGACATACCTGGATGACGGCCACTGCAATCCCAATGGCACCAATGATCATCAAGTTGTCTCTGAGCAAATCAAGAGTCTTCTCATAACAACCCTGAAATAATAAGAATACGCTGATGTAAAATGATTGTCTACTTAAAGGATCTTGATTATCCTCATTCATTAGGTATATACCATTTTATTCGCACCGCCCAAGGCCCACTTTTGAATAAGCATCCACCTCGAATAAGCCCTCAACCTGAAAGCCCAAAAAATTAATAAGTGTCCACCCAAAAAAAAACCATTTCTGTACTAGCCCAGCATGAAGTAAGAGGAACATCAGTTGTGTCCCAAAATTGGTTTTAGATTGTTTATGGTTTGTTTCTGATAGCTTTTGCTCTTTGCTTTGCCTTGTTGAAGCAAAATAAACTTGTTATCCCTTGTTTTGTTATTCTCTAGAAATGTCACAGCACAGCACACTGACCCACAAGGAAACTTGCCACAAGCCCCTAGAAAGCTAGTGCATTGTTACCACTAAAAGAAGGTTGCATCAGGCACATGTGCTGCATGAATAAACGCTGCTAAGACAAGAGCCGCCAAAAGCATCACGTGTGGTCAGTCCAATTCACCTCAAATCAGTTTTCATTTCAAATTCAATTCACTGTAAGTTCAAAATTTTTCACTTCAAATCAATTTTCAACGGACAAAGCACGGACTATAACTTACGTAATTCGTTTGGTAAATTTATATTACCCAAGTCACACACTAACTATCTAAAACATAGCTTCAGCTACAGCAGCATCCTACTGTGGAACTCATTTAAAAAAAATGTAAGAACAATTAAATAAGTTGGGCAATTCAAGAAGGAAATCTAGCAAATATCTAATTTAAATTAGCTTCTCACTTGGCAATTTTGTAAAACAGTAATTGAATATAGTTTTTATCCTTTTACGATGAATGTAACTATTTTGTAAATAATTTACTAAAGATTTTTTACTAAAGTTTGAATGTATGTATACATGTACGTATATTGTTCAGTTCAAGTTTGCTTGGACTGAACTAGTTTTTTGAAACATGGACAAGCTTTTTCTTCTTACACTCAAAATAATCCGCTCTTTGTATGCATTTGTCAGCATCGATATCAACAAAAAAACAGACTGCATACTGACCTACAGTTAGATGCTCAGTAACCAATGAGCATAGCATTTTTCCTCTTTATCGTCAAGTGTACACACATACTTACCACAGTGTAAATGTTATCTGTGCCACTAGCGATGTTTCCGCAGCCTTTTCCCACTGTTTTGCAGCAGCTGTCAGGAACAAAACTGTGGTTTCCTTTGGTAAACTGTGATCTCCGCCAGTCAAGATAGCTATTCACTCCACAGCACTTCTCCTGCCGCACAGGAAATATAAAGTAGTGACCCTTTTATGAGCCCCAATATCAAAACGCTGCATATTCTCCTCAATGTCATGTACATTCTTCTTATGACACTGTTAAAGAGAATTTGCTCTAACATCAGGACATGTTATTTTTGATGATCATTTTCTTTGATTCTTGTGACCTCAAATGTTACTGTAAGGAGAATTTATATTTTGGACCCTATTGGGGCTTAAAGGGTAAACCTAATTACCCACCAGAAATGCCAAAATCAAGTTGGAAATAATAATTATTTAATTATTTTTTTTTTACTTGAAAAATTTGAAGGGTATGATGATACAAGTGATTGACAATGTGTGGCTCCAAGAAAAATCCATACCCACCCCATGAAAGGTCTGTGGAAATTCCAAGGGAAAGGGGGGTCTTAAGAGCCAAAGCGTGAAGCAAAACTAGGATTTCCTGAGGGGAGTGGGGGTGCAAAACAAAAACCTTCTCTTGGGGGAGTATGGATATTTTCTGGAACTGAACAATTTGAGGAACAGTTTTTTGGCTTGGAATCAGGTATTTTTTGTCACACAATACAATTGTATAGTAATAAGGTACTTAATAAATACAGGATTGTCATCAAACTTTGGAGGATACAGCAGTACAAAAAAAAGAAACCAGTTGTAACTATGAAACTCTGATTAAGCAACCAGGTAAAATCATATTCAACGCCTCTTAATTGTTTGTGAGATGCCTGGAGGACTAATGATGATTCCACTGAGTACAGCTCATACTAATATTGTCTGTGTATACAATAATAAAAAAAACTTTCACAACGAGATTTATTGAGATCAATACTATAATGAAGGATATTTTAGTAGTAGACAATAATTGCCAGAGTACTGCACCATTGTGAACCTCCAAAACCTAATGGACAGTATAAACCACAAAATAAGATACTGTACTTTTTCCTGCAGCAAATCATAGGCATCAGTCACTCCTTTCTTGTCATCCTCACCATACTGCTCTGCCAATGTATTATTAAGATCTTTTAACAAATCTGTTTTGACCTGCCAGAAGGAACAGATTTTATCATGAAACCTTGTATAAATTGCAGTTTATACATGGACATTATAAGCAATGCTAATCATTTTAAAAATGGATCTGTAATCAAGTGGATTCATGATAGTTAGAACGTTTCTCTGGTTAAAATGTGTAAACATATACAAAATCAAATGTTTTAAAAAACCCAACGTTTCTGCCAATACTTCAGCCTTCATCAGAGGAAATTAATATCTACAATATCCAATCAATTTGGGTCCAAATTGGCATGCACTTGAATGTATTTAAATCTCACTCTAGAGGACAAAACTTAATTGGCTGAAGTTTTGGCTAAATTCAAATTACATGATTGTACACTGTAGGTCAAAATTGTTTATGGTAGAGATGTGACTGATTAATTTGCACATTACATAATGAAATTACTTATTGAAGGTTCAGTTTTTCAAACTTCTAGAGTGCCTTCAACATGATATCTGATTAAAGACCAAACAATATAAACTATAATACAAACAGAACTTCTCTAACCTGGAATTTCGGCCGAAATGACATTCCAGGACCACTACAAAATTTCAGGTACAGTACAAATGATATCAATATTTACATACCCGGGAGCGATACACATAACCCAGTGCAGTTCCTGCAACTTCCAAACCAAACACCAACAACATCAAGGCAAAGAACTATAAAGAGAAACAAACAACTGAGATTCAGAGAAGAAGGAAATATGCAAATTTTCTTCAGGGGAAGCTAGTTGTTGTAGTTCAAAGCCGGATATCTACAGTGGATGTCCTCACACATTGTAGCAAAACACTGCTCAAATATGGTTATGGTGCATTAAAGATTTTGTCATCTGTATTCAACAGATATCCTGCGATATGAGTAATTTAGTGTGTCAGGGAGAAACATGGCAAAATAAAGATCGTCTCCAGCTTTTCTGAACTTGAATTGTGCTTTGTTATCAATGTGTTGAATTTAACAAAACAGTTATGTAATGTTGAAATTATCTTGCCGAATATTCCCTGATTTTAGCCAACTCAGCCTACCGCCTTGTTGGCTAAGTATTATTTGAGATGAACTTGACTGTGAGCAACATTAAACTGGAAACAGTGTCCTTGCAAGCTAAATAAAATACCTGTACTAGGCATATAATTGGGAGTTTAAGCAAATACAATGACAGTCATTACTAAATTTAAGGTTTTGTGCAGTCACCGTCACGGTGAGCATGCAAGGGCAGATTTTTTATTCTCTGTCTCAACTTCAATTCCTACCAATTCTGTTCCAGGATAGTTTGGCTACATTGTACAAGTTGAATAATCACAAAGTAGTACAAGTAAAGCAAACATATATTTTCAAGTGATGTTTTCCTTAGCGTTGGGCTCCAGTGTGGTAAATGCTAAGAGTCCTTGATACTGTAAACTTACCGTTCCAAGAAGGCATCTGTGTTCCTTCATAGCTCCACAGCAACCAAAGAAGGCAATTATAGCAATGACTGCTCCAACGGTAATAATGATGATGGACCCTGTCACATACTTCACTGAGGAGAGGTCTACATAGTCACCAATCTTCAGATGGACGTAGATCCCTACACCAAGCAATCCAACACCACCAAGCTAATGGAAGAAACATATAAGTCACTTCCTTTAATATCTGAATTTTGTATATTTCTTATTAGTTGTTGTTGATCTCAACTGTGACATGCTAGTGTGTACCAAAAATTCTCTTGGATCAACAGCAGCTCAAACTCTTCCTCTTTCTTGGTCTCTCTATATAATATGACTCTTAAAAAACACAAATGAACTCTTCTGGACTCCTGGGGGAGAGAGGGAGGAGATACCACCTTACGAAAGCTATATTGTGTGGTCTCAGGACCTCCAACTTGGCATGGAGGTCCATTGGTGTAGTGGTTGTAAAGCATGCATGTTGACTTTAGATTACATGATCCAAAGATTGGAGGGTCACTGTGTTGCTAATCCTTAAAGTGGACAATAAATTCTGCTCCAAATTTGTCACTTTTCTTGAGTGTGTAAATGGGTGCCGGCAACATACTGCTGAGGATCAGATGACCCTGTGACGGACCAGCACCCCATTCAGGGGGGAGCAGCAATACTCCCAGTTGCTTGACATGCTACAGAAACTGGGTTAGGCAATGGTAACGTAAGATAAACTTGACACTTTGACTTATAAAATAAATAATATTAAAAGTTATTACAAGTCATAATTTGCCAAGTGGAGAGGAATGTTTCCAGGCCAAATTAGAACAGGATTTTGTCAAATGTGTCTTCATGATAACTTTAGTATTCTTATCTGAGCGGTCAGGCACGTGATTCTGGAACTACAAAATTCTACGAAAAAGTCTGAGGAGCTACACATAACTTGACACCAACAAGTAGAGGAACATATTACTTACAAAGAAGATGAAGTTGAATACAAACATCAGGATTTTAATACACTTTGCTGCTCCTTCCATAGCCATAACTGTTTCTCTAAAAAGCAAAGTTCACATGAATATTTTAAGTGCCTATGCATGACTTTTTTATAATTTATTAATATTTTCTCAGCTTAATCGACATGTCACACAAAACGTTCTGTTAAAAGAATTTTGCAATTTGGATAAAACACAATTTTTTTAATGATTTTCGAAAACCTTTAAATTTGACACCACTTTGGCTCATTACTTGACTTAGTAAATTTTCAGCTCCTCTTGTTGAAGATTAAGGAATAAAATTATGAAACTTCAGCTTCCTCTTCGTGTTCAATCGCTCACTTTCTGTGTAGGAGAAGCTCTCTTCAGCCAATGACATTGCAGATGTAACATAAGACCAACAACAAGATACCAACACTTGCTATAATTTTTTCCTTTCACTGAGTTTGAACACTCTAGCGCTGCTTCCTGAATGTACGTCATATGACGACCATCAGCCTTCTAGTCAGAGGCACGGGTAGACAGCAAAAATACAGGATTTAAAAAAAATTGTGAAAAAAAAAAGTTTTTTCTGAAAATCAAAACATTTTTTCGCAGAAGTTCTTTGGATGTTGTGTAGATTCAAGTGAGAAAATAAAAAAATAAATAAATAAATAAATAAAAAGAATGCCCAAGCACTTTTAACAGAAAATCTAGAATACTAAGGCAATATAAGTCACTTAGTTTCATATATTTTATACAATTCAACTAGTCCTTTTCCTCAGGAGCAATGATTTTTCTTTTTGAGCTGAATTATGAAATCTTGAAAAACTGAACTATAGGTGACCATTATGATTAAGGAACCAGATAAGAAACTGGAGCAAATACATTTATGAGATAATAAGTTTGTAAAATTGTCAGAGTTTCATTCTCAGTTTATCATGAGGTGGAGTTTGATGGACAGGTTATAATTTCCTTGACAAAGAAAAAATAATATTTAAACAGCAAGTGCTTCCCATTTGTTCTCCTTTCGTAGTCATAGTTCATTTATTTTATAGGATATTGGGCATATACATGTGAGTGGTACTATTGTCGGATGAGTCATCAAGAGTATACCTACAAAAAATATTTATCTTGAACTTAATTCTTCGCTTGACACTTTAGGTTGCGTTTGATCGACCGTATTCCAGAAATTATAAGAATAAGCGAAATAGCTGTTAGATTTCTCTTTTAAGTCAATTTGGGAAGACATTTCTGCAAAGTTTGGCTGGCACATGATAATAATTATTAATAAGAGCGATTTTGTATTCAAGTATAACTCCAAAAACCTCTTTTGAGGGATTTCTTGAAATGATTGTATGTATTCCTATTCCTAGGTTCAATTGAATGCACCCTAAGTGGCATTTTTAAATTTAGGAGAAATATAACAAATAGAAAATAAGATCAACAATAATTTTTTTTAGCTGCTTATAAATTGTTTCTCTTGGAATGAGCAACAATGGACACGCTGATATTCAGGCGGCAAATTTCTGTGTTTGTGGGTAAAAGTGAAACCTATTTTAGCCATAAGTCCAGATGTCATTATTGCCATACATGTAGACCCATAATTATGCGAATAGAAAGAGAATATCAATTATTTATGCAAGCATTACTAGCACAGCATCTTTCCATTTGGAACAATTTTTACATTGAAAACATAGAGTCAAAACAAAACGAGAATCCTATACACTGCTTCCAAAGACAAGTTTGTGAATTATTACATTTACCCCACAATAAGAGTCAAAAGTTATTTTTTTACGCACACGCGTCTCATCTGTCACGTCTGTGCAAACATTTCGAAGAAAATTCCGCATTTTAAAAAAAGCACCTGCGGACAAATGGATGAGAGTTGGATTTTTAAATCCGCCCAAATATTTAGCTGACTTTAACCTTAATGCGATGAGACTATCAGTTCTTACAAACTAGTCTGACAGCTACGTCAAAACAAAAAAATCTAATATCGTTTCTTGACACCTCTAAACAGCGAAACTTATGAGGACTAAAACCGAAAGGACTCCAACAACCCGCCGCTTTTCATACGTCTGTTGTGTTTCCGGGAGCTAATTTCTGTAACTGTAGAAATTTGTGTATTTCTTTTGTGGGAACATCTATTCTTTAAAATGAAGAAAGGCTGAATTCAAGCGAAATCTTGCAGAATTTGAAAAAGCCTCGTTGCTTACTCGGGCTGTATAACGCAGAACCGAAGAATGCAAATTTCACAAACACGCCTTCAAGAACAAATTAATTACGTTCATCAAACGAATTTCTGACCAAACACACCGAGAGAGACGCTGCTTCGACTAGAAACACCCTTGAAATATTTATTACGACAAAATAACAGTTTCACCGTCCGCTTTACGTACTTCTAACGGAATTTGAGTGATTTGACAAGCACAATTCCGTTTTCTGCATCAGCTAGCTCTCTTGCTCTAACATGCTTATATTAGGAAAATACGGAATAAAAATACCAACCGCACTCATGACTAAGTTCCCTATACCCCGAAAGAAAAGAAACAATATTTATCTGATGACACTGAAAAAAAACTTACCCTCTACTTTAGAAAGACAGTAAACTTTGAAAAAGTTGGTGGGACACACTTCGAAAACAGCTTACAAATCCCTGGTTCCTGGTTACAGACTCACACACTCGTAAAAAGCGAGAAATCTGGGAAAGAATTTACTATTGATCACGTGACTTTTCTCTCAGCTGGGGCCCGTTTCTCGAAAGTCCCGTTACTTACCGGGCCCGGTAAGTATACTTTTTTTCGCCGATTATACTGTGATGACAGACATGGTACTTGGCCAATGAGTTTATAGAATTATAAGATTTTGAAATTTAGTATTCAAAGCTAACAAAAATTGACTTCTGTTAAGTGACATTTTTCACCAAAGACACTTATCGGGCCCGGTAAGTTACCGGGACTTTCGAGAAACGAACGGGCCCCTGAACTGAAGAACTTTCTTCTTTAATTTTTCCATCTCTTTTCATTTCATGTTTAAAATTTCTTGTCGTAGAATTTCCTGCTCTGGCAAGAAAAAAAAAAAGAAAGTTTTAGACGGCAATCATTATTTTCGTTTTCTGCTACCCTGCTAGCGGAGGGTTTCTTTCTTCCGTTTTTCCCCAACCAACTGAAAGTGAGCTAATTATAGTTCAATATTAATACTAATTATGATATATGTTAAATATTTATGCAGATTTATGGTATGTTTCGTTTTACTTGTATATTGTTCGAAAATTATGAGTATGGCTTTGGCTTTTAACCTGTTTTGGATATTATATTTTCACTTTCCAGAAGGTAATTTTTAAAGGGAAAAAAACAGAGGACCTTTGACACCAGGCGAGAGCAGTAACCATTAGGAGAACCAGTGCGAAAGAGAGAATTGTATTCGATCAAGTCCAGATTTAGTTACTATTACTAAATAAAGACCAGATTTGAAATCGAAATTCTAAAAATGCAAATATTACAATAAGGTAAGTATTTTTAAAACGGGCCGTTTCCTATCGATTGGTTCACTTTGATTGCAATACAGTCAACTCTCTCTAAGGCGGACACCCTTGGTGCCAGATTTGCTGTCCGCGTTAAAGAGGTGTCCGCCTTAGAGAGAGTTCATGTAAACTGATACCCGAACATCAAAACTGAAACCAGTGCTTTATTACTTTAATTACAGTGTACAATGTAGTCATGACGGGTCGGCTGTGCCTCTTTTATATATTTCTTACGGAAACCTGCACAGTTCATACACACTTTGAACATTTGTGAATCAACCTTAACAAAACTCGTTTGTGTCGCTTGTTATTTGACAGTACGTGGAGTCGGGGTTCATAACCCCCATTCACTACGAAAAAGACTTTGTAATGCTGCACTGTTTTGATGCTCATACCGGTGTTCTTTTTAAAGAACAGGAGATTTTAAAATTCTCTGACATTTATTTATACCAAATAGGTAAATTTATGTATCTTTTTAAAAGAAGCTTACTTCCAAATTATTTTCGTGATATGTTTACTCTTGCAAGTCAAATACATTCTTATAAAACAAGAAATTCCAACCTTTTCCATATACCTTATGGTCGAACTAATCTTCGAAAATTCTCAATTCGGTTTCAAGGTCCTTCGTTTTTCAACTCACTAAGTCGTGAAATTCAAAACAGTGAAACTATCAGTTTGTTTGGCAAAAAACTTAAAAAATTCCTCCTATCTAAGTTAAATTGACTCTTTGTTGAGCTACACACCTTTTCTTTACCTTTTTTTTTTTTTTCTTCCTTTCCTTTTTTTTTTTTTTCTTTCTTCTTTTAAAAAAAAAAAAATTTAATTGTAAATTTCAATCAGTACCCTTAACTTCTATGGTTTATCCAATAGTTCTAGGAAGCCTATAGTTAATAAGCCCCCGGCTTCTACATAGGCTTCCTAGCCTTTAACATATTTAATATTGTAAATAGTCAAGTATGAATATTGTAATAGTAAGAATATTGTGTGTCGTCTATAATGTATTTATGTTGTATTTTTTTGTTAATGGCAAAAAAATTGAATTGAATTGAACTGTTGTTGCGTTGCAAGTCTGGCATCTTGTAGGCGCTGGATAGCAAAGTGCATAGGTAAAGGAAACGAGAAGATTACAACTGCGGTTGATCTAAACCAAGACGCGAAAAAGCGAAGGCCGAGAATACAAGTGACTCACCTGATTCCAGTAAACGGCAGCGCAAATGAGTTGTTGTATAAATGACACGAAAAGTGACTTTAACAATGTTGTATTAAGACATATTGTAAGGTCTGGTATATTTTATTAAAACCGCTGTTATCAGATTGCACTAATTTTTCGAAATTTTGGGCCTGTTATAAAATTTCAAAAACATACGGTGTTCGCTTTGAGAGGTTTTTTGAACCAACATGTTAGAAGAAAGTGTCCGCTGTCCGCCTTAGAGAGAGTTGACTGTACTTGTAAAATTATTGCTAACATTATTGCTAACATTGTGCACATAAAATAATTTTTCGGGCCCGAAATATTTTGCGGGAGTTTGAGGAAGTATTTTGAGAGACTTACTTAGAAACTCTTAAAACTTCCGGTACAAACAGGAAGTCAAGAGAAAAACAAAACTACCCACTAGGGTAGTGAGACTTCATACATGTGAATGCCCGGCCTCTCTCGCAATTTTTGGCGGGCGCGTGCGGGTGGAAAAGCCGGGAATCGACGAGAAAGAAAGCTTCTTCGAGTCTTTTCTGGAAGCTGAGAGTCTTTCCTTTTGGAAAAGACTTTAAGAAGCTTTCCACTTGTTGATGGCCCATATTTTTCCTGGAATTTACGTGCGAGAAATCAGGAAAGTGTTCGTTCGTGCTCTGTCTCATGGCGGCTATTGCATCATCCCCATGGCCAGGTCATGTCTCGATATATAAACTCCTTAACGATTCATCATGTTTAGTTTGCAAAATATCGTCAACAACGGAAGAAGTAAAAAACACAACATGGACGTCCATGGGAATGATAATTTGATCGAGAAAAGTTGTTTTACTACAAGGAAACGTATATTTTGGTGGACTTTGATAAGCTTAATAGGCTTAGATTTTTCAGGATTCCAAGAATCTTGCGCATGTGATCATAAGAAGAAGACTTTTGCTTTTGAAAATTGCAGCGACAGCGACCCAGAAATCGAACATGTTGGATCAAATGTTGGTGACATTTATGGAAGGTGCACTTATTTGCCTTGGAGTTCCCTTCCTACTTAAACTGTGCTGGAGTTGTTTTGATTCTTGGGTTGTAGGTAAGCTTCAGGGACTTATAAGTTCAGTTTACTAGTAATATAATCTTTAAAGCTTACTTTTGCTCATTGCGAGTCTGTTGGCGAGCTTTCGTTTATTCACTAATTCAGCATTTGCGACTACGATAGAAAGTTGCTAAATAGTGATAAAATTGCATCATCTAGTTACAGATAAATTATAAACAGGAGATTTTGTAAAAAAATTTCCTCATACTTTCAACCCACACCTATAAATTATAAACTTAAAGCTTTTATTTTTTTACTTTAGCATTCAAATATTTACTAGCCTTTAGCCCAATGGATCACTTTACGCATGATTATATACATGTATGCTGGCTCAGAACAAGGTTCTTCAATGCACCTTAATTATAATAATTTATAACTGAGTATATTTTCATAATTGAACTGAAGATGATGCATGCTTTTGTGTGGTAGAGCCGTAAGTGTAAAATTGTAGATAGCAAGCAGTTTTGTTGGTTTGGGATCTTCACTCGAGCCGTTAAATAGTGCAAAATGAACCAGAAAGATCCCAGACTGCTTTTAAGCAAAGCTAGTTGATTGATCATAATCATGCAAACTAAAGACTATGTTGCATAAGCATTGTTTCATTGCTTAAAATAATCATTTCACTCAAGACTGTACAGGCCACAACTAATTTCAGTTTCCTTAAGTAAAACCTTACTTCACCGTGGAGTCGGCTATGAAAAAAAGGTTTTCAGAGGGATTTGAAATTGGTTGTCACTATAGCAGCTATCACACCCATTTGAGGCAAATATAAAGATGAGTTGTGGTGGATAACAGTCAAAGGAAAGCAGTTCAAATTCTTTCAAATTCATTGGGCTCCCAGAGCAACAGAGTTGAAAGATGAATAATTTTTTCATTTGAGATAAGGTAAATTTGCTTGAAACTCAAATTCTAGACGTGTTAGAATATTAAAGGGCTTGGGGAATAACCAACCTGTAGACATGCTTTTTAGATTGCTCTATGTTGTTTTGCAGACAAGAGCTTTTGCATGTGACTGTCACTTCCTTCAGGGAACATTATCTCTGCTGGTTTTTTTTTTTTTTTTTTACTGTTTTGTGTTTTGTTTTGTGATGAAAACAGAAATCATGGGTTTTCCTTCACCACAAAACAGTGAAAAGGCCTCAAGGCAAATTTTGTTTTCAGAAGAAATTTACAGCCACATGAAAAAAATTTGGCAAATCCACCCATGACAACAATAAATTGATCTAAAAACACTATGGGTTGGTTATGCACTAAGTCCAACAATTCTCAATTCTAATTAGGCTTTTCTATGAACAACATCCCTGTACATGTAGGTGGCCATACTTAAACTGGGCAACAAGTATATTTCTTTACACAAGGAAAGTTTATGTTCCCACCATGCAACTTAAGATAATGATCTGGCCCCAGTTCTTCAAAGAGCGGATAACTCTATCCAGTGGATAAATCACTATCAAATGGATAAAATGTACCACAACCAATACATTTTATCCACTGGCTAGCAATTATCTGCTGGATAAAGTTATATGTTCTTTGAACAACTGGTGCCTGTTCTTTGTGTTGGTTCCCATTTATGGATCTGGCCACAGTTGTTTAAGGAGAAAAAAAAACTTTATCCAGCAGATAAGTCACTATCCAGTGGGTAACATGTATTGGTTGGAGTGCATTTTAATGTGCTGGATAGTGATTTATCCACTGGATAGAGTTGTCTGCTCTTTGAACAACTGGGGCCAGGATAGAGAGAGAATATGAAGAAACAACACAATCTTACAGAAACCAACATTGTCACAAATCACTGATCTTCTGCCCAGAGTTGCTAATCACTTATATACTGTGCTTCCACATTCTCAAGTTATAGCAGGCTATAGTTATTGATTTCTTGTTTCAATAATTCGGTTTTTATTTGTTCGTGGTAATTTTCTGGAGGACCCTTCTGTAAACCACTTTTGTGACATTGGCATCCTCATTAAAGGTTACCTTCATTCACTCATAAAGAGGAATGCAACAGCAAAGCTTGTTTGCAAGCCTTAGAAGTGGGAAAGTTTTGTTGTTTTATTTTTATACATTAATAGTTCCTAATTCCTTTATTTTTTTACAGAATTAGACCTGCAGTTTTGGAGATGTGCAGCGTTCAATAAACTGTCCTCAAAGAAACCAACTGAAAAAGAACTTGACACAGTGGAAGTTTTGAGAACTGACTTATTCAGGTATAAACAGTTGCATAGTGAAAGCTCTTTGTCAAAGTCACTTATTGAGAGACATTATGGTTTTGTATCAAACCACCCAAGCAGCACACAGCATAAATATGTTTGGTGCCATAGTGTAATGAACAAAACAAAGTCAGACAGGAATCAGTTAGAATATTCTGATCCATTATTGATGAACAGCATGAATGGCAGGGAATTTGTAAACAGATCCTTGCCATGTAACATACTTAAAGATCTATATTATCACTTCAAACAAGACCCCAAATTTTGTGCTGGCACACAGAGTAGTCATTGCTGGAACCTTGCAAAAGTTTCACACAATATCTTGAAGGAGAAGTTTGTGTGTTTTGACAAAAGTGAAACTGTCATGGAGGAGGATCTTGAAGTACAATCATTGTCAGAAAAGTTTCCCAATGACACATGCGATATGGATGATATGATGTCGGTAAGCGACTGTGTTTATAATCATAAGGGTCAACTTGTACGGATGTTCATTTGTTTTGACACCGAACACTCTGATACATCAAGTGTGGTTTCTTCAAGTGATTCTGACTGCAACAGTTTTGACTCAGATTGCGATGATTTTATTGTATTTGAAAATTCTTGTGCGGATGAAAACCAACATTGCTCAAGGTTTGATTTCGTGTGTGAGACATGCGAATTTCACAGAGAAAACTATACAAACTCGGCCACTTTAACCTCTGATGTTTACTGTGAAGTTAAAAAGATGGAGACCTTTGATTACAGACTGGATTCATTGGTCCAGGAATTTCTGCAACCTAATCTGCATTACAGCTGTGATGAGTTCATCTTTAATATAACTAGTTATAAAGAAGGAGAAGAATGTAAAGGCAGTGAAGACTTTATCTCCACAAAGACAACTGATAAATCTGGGCATAAACAAAAAAGGGAAAAGAAAGTTCAATTTCCGCCAGACCATCAACTTGCTGTTGTTCACCCAATGGTTGTTTGGAACTTTGCTTATAGAAAGGCTCGTAAAGGAACGTGGGAGGCAGATGCGTTAGACAGGCTTCGTTTTCAAAAAAGAGTGAAGGAGCTAGATGAAATCTTAAGTCCTGTTTTGCTAGCAAAAATAGAGAAATTTACTTAAGTTGGAATTTACTGGTAAATAGTTTCTCGAATATATGATATTGTTATTTTAAACTAGAATACCTCTCACTCAATCCAGTATGTTTGAAGCATTCTGTAGGTGTTTGACACAAAAAACAACCAACCATTAATTTTTATTTTCGCCTGACCAACGTTCAGCAAATCTGGCTTGTCTGGAAACAACTGAATGTTGTATCAGTCCCTTAGGCTCGAAATTGAGCCTGTTTATGGGTTTATTTATTTTTTAGTTTCAATCCATTTGAGTGCTTTTGTTTGTATTTGTAGGTGTGTTTAAAAATCCATTGGTTACCTTTTAAGTTTGATAGGCAGTAGTGCTTTACAAAACCATTTGTTGAGTTTAGAACATGAGAGTACTTGTGTTTTTTTTATTAGATTAACAAAGTATCTGTTCAGGGGTTTCTAACAAAGTTTTTTTAAAGGAAAAAAGTCAGACCTTACTGAAGTAGACGTATTTGATAGATTTTTTATCAACATTTAATGAGCATTCACCTCAAAGAAATTGCATTTTGGTGGTTGTCCAAGATAAATAATCTTGATGTTTTTGAGATCTTCTCCTCTGAAATACTTTATCCCTTTCCCGACCAAGAGTGCCATATGGCACAAGACGCAATTATGAGCTCAGTATTTGGTCAATTTGTGTGGAATTTGCACAACCAAAAGATCTTTGAAAGATCTATAAATTGAAGGCATAAAATCATGCCCCCCTCCTATATGAGACTTGATTTACCACCCCTCAAACTTTTGGATTTTTTTTCCTTTGTACGTTAAGGGTCCAGTTGATATCTTACAACAAGCAATGCACTGAGAGCTGAACATTAAGCTATATTTTAGGGGGATACCCAGTATGTACAACGAATAAGAAAATTTTCAAAGTTTTTCTACTTTCGTTTTGGACTTTTCTCACTCTCATATGTGACCTCCTCCATCTCTGTTGGTGTGATTTATAGCACACCCCAGAAAATACCTTTTAAATGGTATATCACATGTAGTCTCCCAGTTCATAGTTAGCGATTTAGAAAAATTCGTCGGACAAGTCAAGGACAAAATCCACTATCTGCAGGCTATCAGACACTACTTTCTTTGCACGCTGGTTACGCAGAGAAAACTGGCAAGAAAGGGAAAATAGGAGACAGGCTACTTTAGCACCAATAGCTGTAGCAATACTAGTTTCCATCTTACAGTGCATCCACTAGTGACACGCTGAAAATCAGTTTAACTGGATCTCAAACAGGCTGGGGCCACTTGCTGTGAGCAACCTTCAACTGTATGGATCCTCCGCCACAAGTTGTGTGACCGAGAGCAGAGGGGCCAGGACTGGACTACTTTAGACTGTCACAGATTCAGTCTAATAATTTTCTACTTCTAAAAGAGTACATCAGTAACATAGTAATGCATTTCAATTAGCTGTTTAAGTGGCTAGCCAAAAGACAGTGGGAAAAAATAAAAGGTGGAGTATTAATATTTTGATGATCACTTTAATTATTATAATAAATTATTATTTTTACTTCCCTTGTTGCTCATAATTAAGATAATTCTGCAATATTGTTCACAAAGAAATAATAGTCGCTGTTTCTATATTTTTTGTTGTCAGTTATGTTCAGCTTCAACATCAAGTTATTTCTCGTTTCCCAATTGACATAGATTAAAGCATTTTTTTTTAGCAGCAAGTCATTTAAAATCTATTTTTATAAGAAAATATCCATGCTTAGAAATGCTGGTTAATTTTAGCTACCAGGCACCAGTTGTTCAAAGAGCAGATAACTTTATCCAGGGGATGAAATCTATTGATTGGAGTACATTTTATCCCCTGGATAGCGATTTATCCACCGGATAGAGTTATCTGCTCTTTGTATAACCGGGGCCAGGTTGAGAAAGTATTTAATACTGATGAGAATTAATTTGGTAGTACCTACAGGCATGTAAACTTTACCTCTTAGGAAGTTTACCGGTATTAATTTAAAATTTTTAGGGAGTTTGAAATCATTAGTTTTAAATATTTAACTTGATTCTTAGAAAGTCTGACCCAGATCTCGGAACTGAGCTGGACTCATTTTAAAAATCTTTTGCTTCATTTAGTCTGTGGAGCAAATGGCTACTTTAAGAAATGGAACTGCCAATTACAATTATTCCTAGTTGCGGCTGCCTGACTTAATTTGATAACGTCAACTCTGAAATGCGGGCCTTTGTAGCTCAAGTATGTGCAATTTAGAGCTCGTGAAACTTTGTTATTAAAATTCGTGGAACATTTGGGAGGTTTAATGTGAGTTTTTAATTTGTTTTTGTTTTGTTTTGCTTTTAAGGAGTCTCCTGTTTCCTTAATTCTTAGGGCTAACGCTCAGTTGGAAATTCATTCTTGCCGTGCATCAGTGAATTCCAGCAGTGCCCATCCCCTCCCCCTCCCCCAAGGCATTAGTGGGGCATTTTTACAAACTGTCCGACCCAGGCATTCAATGGCTTCCTAAGATTTTAAGCTCACAGCACTGTGATAAGGTCATCGGTAAAAACAACAGATTAACTAGCACGTCGAAAGAGGACAAACATGGGACGGTAGACCCACATAATTAATTGCCACTGGCTTAATGACACTTAGTTTGGCATGAATTAAATTAATTTCATATCAGTGAAGACAAAGCCCCGGAAATGAAGAAAATCAACAAAGTTTCTTTACTGTAAGTACTGCGGGCATTTGAACACAGCTCGTTTGAACTCGCTGTGGGGCATTTTCAAAAATCCAAATACGCGGAGGGGGAGGGGGTTAGAACTGCTGGAAACGGCTAGCGGCTGATGCATATTTAAACACTGCTGCCGGAGCGGGTAATGAC
This sequence comes from Pavona decussata, assembly GCF_977016875.1. Lineage (NCBI taxonomy): Eukaryota > Metazoa > Cnidaria > Anthozoa > Scleractinia > Agariciidae > Pavona > Pavona decussata. Next base: position 1,984,846 of record NW_028145455.1, read on the forward strand.
GTAAATTGTTCACCCTTTGAAAAGCAGGGGGAAATGACGAATTTCGGGGGTCGCGAAAGGTCGCAAAAGGTTTGGGGTCGCGTTTGTTAAAACACCTTTTATGACGTCCGTTGTGACGCACAAGAGCGTCGTGCACGTTGATTGGTCAGCAGTTTAAAATTTGTATGGCGCCATCTCACTTGGGCCGTCCGTGTTTTGGTGTGCGTTTATTGGTTGAAAAGGCAAATAACCACTTGCTCACGGACATCAAATTTTGACGGAACGAAAGTGTAAATCAGAAACTAAACACTTGTGTGAAATATTCCGAAGCTCACAGGCGTTCCAAAAAGAAAGAAAGAAAGAATCGGAAACTAAACACTTGTGTGAAATATTCCGAAGCTCACAGGCGTTCCAAAAAGAAAGAAAGAAAGAAAGAAAGAAAGAAAGAGAGAATGAAAAAGAAACAACATACAAGCAAAGTTTCAGCTACACACTTTGAATATTTTTTAGCAGTTTAGTTCTTTTTCTCTTAAATGACTAATCAAAAGTTCACAAGAGAGCTGCGCTGAGGTCGAAACACGAACCATTTTTCTGGTGTGACCTTAGTAATTTGGGGATATTTTCAGTTATAAAACTTCTTATCTCTCTTTACTTCCGAGATCCTGTTTCCGAGAGGCACTTAAACATGTCATGGGGAATATCTTATATCTTAGTTCGATTTTTCAATTTCTTATACACATATTTCAATACCTTGTTCACAAATGGATTACTTTCAGATCACCAAGTGAATTTTCAAAGCTAAGAAAGAACGAGTCGCAGTAAATTATTTTCGTTGTGTTTTATAATTCATGACTATTAAATACAGAGGAAGAACCTGACAACCCCGGGGGGGGGGGGGGGGGACTCCCATATTTTTTAGCAAAAAATCGAACAGCAGACCATGTCTTTACACTACGAACACTAGTAGATAAATATGTCAAATCTCACCAAACAAAAATATACGCATGTTTTGTGGACTTTAGAAAAGCGTTTGATTCTGTCTGGCACGATGGGCTTATGTACAAGTTGTTACAAATCAATGTCGAAGGAAGCTTTTATAAAATGATCAAAAGTTTATACTCGAATTCTACGTGTTCTGTTAGAATTGGAAATAGTCAAACGCGATCTTTTCAATACAGTAGAGGTGTGCGTCAAGGCTGCATTTTAAGTCCTCTGCTCTTAATCTATATGTTAATGATTTAGCCTTTTCGTTCAACAATATTTTGTCTGACCCGTTTATACTACCAAATGGCACCAAACTCAGCTCATTATTTTATGCAGATGACTTAATTATATTGTCACGATCAAAATTGGGATTACAAAATTGCCTTAACAGTTTATCATCATTTTGCAACTCATGGATGCTAAATATAAACCCTAAGAAAACCAAGATAATGATTTTTCAAAAAAGCACAAAAAAATGCGATTACACCTTTCACATAGGCGATGAATTAATAGATATAGTACAAGACTACACTTACTTAGGAACTCGTATTTCGTCTTCCGGAAATTTCACGCTTTCGCTTGAACATCTTCGACAAAAAGCTCTTCATGCTTTCTTTAGTCTAAGACGACACACTGATTTTAGTACACTGAAACCTTCACTTGCATGTAAAATTTTTGACACAATGATTCAGCCAATTCTAACCTACAATAGTGAAGTGTGGGGTGCCTTTGTTAAATCAGATTTTAAGTCGTGGGAAGGCTCCAGAATTGAAAAAACACATTTACATTTCTGTAAACGCTATTTAGAAGTACATAATAAGTCATCCAACGTTGCATGCAGAGCTGAACTTGGCAGATTTCCTCTAATCGTTGACATAAATAAAAAGATACTTAATTACGTACACTACCTCCAAGGAAAGGATGAACATTCTATAGCAAAACAATCCCTAAGAATATCTGTTGACCTTCATTATAGCGGTCAAACTAGCTTTTACTCCAGTCTCATGAAGATGAGTGAATACTATAATTTCCCCAACTTTAATTATAACACATTGAATGAAAATAACATCAAACAATATATAGATCTTATGAAAAAGAAATATATCTCTAATTGGCACCAAACCCTTCAACACTCACAAAAACTCAGCTTTTATTACACAATCAAAAAAACTTTTGACCCCTCTGCTTACCTAGACCTCACAAGGAAAAACGCTTCTAGGAAGGCATTAGTGAAACTAAGAATAAGCAGCCACAAGCTTTTGATTGAAACAGGAAGATACGACAACATACCCCGTAATGAAAGGGTGTGTAATGTTTGCAACCGTAAAACCATTGAAGACGAAATTCATTTTTTATTAGATTGCCCGAGTTACTCTTCTTTAAGAGATATGTTCTTTTCTAAAATAGAACCTAGCCTTCCATTTATACGACTATTAGTAAAAGAAACTTTACTATTGCATATAATGAACTCAACAGACTATTTTATAAACACTCAATTAATTTCATTTGTTTCCTCGTGCTTCGAATTGAGAGATAAACGTCTCTCCGGAATGATTACTTCTCTGTATGAAAAGTTTAAAATAAGCAAAGACTTCAGTTACTTTATTTTATTTTATTTTAAGTTATCTTAAGAATTAGTTAACGAATCAATAATTAGCTATGAATAGCTTTTGCAATACTGTATTTGTTATAGTCATGCAAATAAAGCTTGTTGTTGTTGGAACAGACGCGGATGCTCGTCGGAAATTTTGAATTTAACCCCTAAAGAAGACCATCTGGGCGTGGCTCAAGCTTTTTGTGACCCCTAGAGGAGACCAATCTGGGCGTGGCTTAAGCAAATTTTGACCCCTAATGCGGTAAACAAAACTTTGACTTCTGTTTCTCTTCGCGGAATTCTGTGTTTCTTCACGGAACCCTAAACGAAACCTTGGCGGCTTACAATATTGGCGCTTTGCCCGGAACACCCTAAGCGAGACCAAAATCCAAAATTTACACCCCTAAGCGAGACGACAAGCATCCCCGTCTGTTTCATATGGGAGTCCCCCCCCCCCCCCGGGCTGACAACGTCGACCCTGTCGATCCGACGTTCACAGGTTTCTATCCATCACGTCTTCGCCATCCGTAGCCAAAACACTATTTTATAAACATTTTCCTGAGTTTTAAAGAAAAATCAAAATAGCCCATTAATTTTCTTAGGGATACTAGTAAAGCGAGCTAATCTTAACCACGCGTGCTTAGCTCGCTAAGAAAAATAGGGACCCTCTTAAGCACGCTTCCTTCCGACGGACAATAAAGGTCAAGAAATTGTCTAAAATTGACGACAGTTTTTTGGTGTTGAAAAGGCCAAAACATGCGAACTCTGGAATAAGCGCCCCTGGAGGCTTGTTCAAGACAGAACGGTGTTATTGAATATTCAACAGGGAAGACTCTGGAAACGTTCAAAAGAAGGGTGTCATGGATGTGGGTGTATGAAGCATTGGAATGCTTCCAACACCCCACTCCACCCTTGATCCCTTTGTCAAAAGATCCCCGTCACCAGTCCACATCGCGTTCTCATGCTATTCGTGGCGCGGTAGATAAACATTTTGAGATGTGACACTTGCACGTTAGAAATGAGTTGTTTCACGTATTATGAGTGTTTTGGGGAGGCGTTTTCAGTTTATTGAGTTAGTCCACGTCTGTTGTACTAACTAAGTGATGGCAGTCAAGTGTAAAGGACAGTTTACGTCGAAAAACACGTCCAATATTGATAATTTGTGGCGAGCAGGCCGCAAGGTAGCATGGCCGGCATGGGTTTCGTGAAAATTCGAACCATTGCAGTTTTACTCTCGCTGTCTCTTAGTTCTTCTCTAGTGCTTTGGTGGATGACCCCGCCTGACTATTCTATCAAAGGTAAGATGTTTTGTTTTCTCTCCTTTGGTTCTTGAGATAATTCGCCTGTTTATACCCTTCAATGGAATGATTTGGAATCCTCAACGCGCGCAAATTTTGTATTCGTGTCTTTGGCTTGGGAATAAATTATTATCAAGAAGCGGACTCGAGTGGTCTTTTATTTGCTCTCACGGAGAAACTTAAGTTCACTTTTCTGGCTTACAAGATTCTTTGAATTTTGTTAACGTTAGGATGTTATTATCACGGTTTTTGTCAACCAATATACGCAGGAGATAGGGGAAAATTTTATATTCGATAGAGAAGCGAGGTTTGAATTACATGCGAGAGTTTTATAAGTTTACTGTTGTTGAGTTTTCTGCCCTTCCCATTGGATTCATAACAGTTTCTGGTTTTCCTGAAATCTGTACGAATAACTTAATTTGGCAGGTCTGTTCCAAGTCTTCCAAGTGCTTCCTCAAAAATTATCTGTATGTGAGTTTGATATCTGACATCTGTTTATCATAATCCTGCTAGCCATCTGAAGAAACCATGTATAAAACTATTTAACATGGCCTGTATAAAATTCGTTTATTTTTTCCTCAGTTGAGAGTGTAAATTACTTTCAGCTGTTTTCCCGGAACCACCATTTTTTTTACAAATTGTATTATTTTTCTTGCTTTTTTTATGAAATGGTAGGCAGATTACAAGTCTTGAAAATTAAGCTCTAGCCAAAAATATTATTGTGGTTGTCTCATATTTTGCCAACCTAATAAAAAAGATATCATCTGTCGATATCAAATTTACCATAAATGATTTTGCTGGCCCCATATAAGATATGCATTTAGCTGTCAAAATCATTGGAATTGAACAAAATTTTGTAGTTGCTTTTTCCTGTGACAGGAATAAATAGCAAATTGCAGCTGTACTATGCATAAAATGCTGTTAGTAGCAGTATTTTATGTGTAGCAATTTACAGCTAGTAGAAGTACTGCTAGTCCTTGTTTGGAATAATTGGACCTTTTATCACTTAAATTACTTACATTCTAATGGCTTTCTAATTTCCTTTCTCTCTCTCAAAAAATTGTAAATGTGGTTTTTTTTTTTTCAATCTGACAGTGAAAGATAAGATTATCAGAGATTCAAACTAGTTCATTAAGAAACAAATTAACTATTATGTAGTATTATTTATAACAATGCACTATTTTATCTCTGTTATTAAACCATCCTGGGTGGACAAGATGTTTTTGTACTTCGATCAGCAGAGTCAGTTTCCAATGTTGATGTTGATCACACACAATTAAATCTGGCTAGGGGTCATGCCTTTTTGAGAGGTATTGATTCCATTGCATAGAACAATAATTTGGCAACTGTACCCTGCATTATTTTTTCATATAATTTTCTGGTGCTTTTTCTTTCTTTTACACAGTAATTATTAATAAATTGGTATTTGTACAATGTATGAATCTTCCACCAAGTTGCACAAGAAAAATTTCCAACACATGAGGGATTAATATTGTTGTATGTATCCCACTTTTATCTTAAGAATGTTCTATATTCCATCAGGCCCAGACTTTGATATTTGGGTTCAAACCTGGCTGCTTTTTCAGTGTCCTTGGGTTATCTACATGTTTGAGCATTTTATTTGGGCACAAATTGAAGTTGACCTTTGACTGCAGGTGTCCTGTGTCTCTCTTCATCAAGTTCAATGGGTGTACATAACAGAATGATTTATTTGAGAAAGGAGGCAAAAGGTTTTGCAGACATATTCTTTTATACTGCACAATTCAGGGCTAATTGTGGTCATAATTTCAAATTTGCACCATCTCACACACTCCCAGTTTTATGTACTGCCTAAATAATGTACTCCACTCAGTCTCATTACAATGTTATGAGGGTGATCTTTAATGAGGATGCCAACATCACAAAAGTGGTTTACAGAAGGGTCCTCCAAAATTATACTTGTGACGATGCAAAGAAATGATCATAAAAATAAAATTAAATCCAAGTATTTCCCTTTATAGACAAGGATGGTTCATTAACCTTGTCAGACAGAAGAGAAACCTTGTTGCAGAGGTTACAAAGTGTTCAAGCTGAAAACACAGAGCTGAAGAGGCAACTGAAACTCACTCAGAAGAGGTTGGAAAATTTGTATGCAAAGAACAGTCAACAAGGTAGGTTGTAATTTATCAAACTGGGTAATGTGGGAACATAAATAACATTGAATTTCTGCCAAAGTGGAGTCAGCATGACCAGTTGATGTTTTATGGTGAGAAGATTCCCTGCCCATGTTATGGGCTGAGTTTGTTGCTTGTTCTTCCCCTGCTTGGAGATTGATAGCTCTTGATCCCCTCCCCTGTCCATTGATAGAGCATCTGGGCAAAGAAAATTTATGAAATAAAGGTATCTGTGCAACAGGTGCAACAGAGACAATAACATTATTGCTTTTCTAGTTAATCAGATTTCTTTGGTGTACTTTAATCCTAATCCAAGAATAATAAAGTTTGTTATTAATACCGTATTTACTCGTGTATAAGTCGAACTCATGTATAAGTCGACCCCCCATTTTCAAGGTCAAAAATCGGATTTTCATCATTTCTGGCTAAAGAAGAAAATTTCAGAGCGAAAGAAGTTTCCCAAAAAGTTAATCTCTTATTTCTGAGAATGTACTGTAAACATGGTGAATATATAAAACTGCAGAGCAAAATGTAATCGTGTGCGGTGAAGTTTATTAGCACTTGTTTATATCATCACGATTTTCGGATTTACGCTCACACGAGCACGTTGACTTACTTGAGAAGTAATTTACGATATTTTGAAGTAAATAGCATTGAAAATGAAATCTTCTTGCATTTAACTAACCTTTATCTCAATGTTGAGTTTGAAAGGAGATTAAGAAGACCGAAGGAAAGCCGTAGATCGCTCGATGAAAACACCGCCATTTTGGAAAACTTGGTAACCAAACTACAAATTTGAGGAGTACTGGTAACTAAGGTAGCTCCACGTGCTTTCCGTGCCAGGGGCCCGTTTCTCGAAAGTCCCGGTAATTTCCGGGCCCGTTAACTTATCGGGCAACTTATCGGGCAACTTTACCGGGCCCGATAATGCGTTTCTCGAAGCACCCGTAAACTTGCCCGGTAATTTCCGGGCCCGGTAAAATAGAAGACCGTTACCAGGCTCTTGCGCGCGCTCCACGCTCGTTCGCAAAAGAAGGAGAACGGCTTGGGACTATGCGTAGTTCATTCGATTCCATCTCAATTCATTCGATTTCGCTGCCGATAGAAAAGCACGACAGGACTGTATTCATGATTATTGAAGGACAGTTCAATACGCGCTAAGTTTAACTTTGAGAGTTTTTCGTTTTTTCAAAGGAGAGCAGCAGAGAGAGAGATCATTATTTTGCATGATCATGTAATTTAGAAACGATAATTAGTTGCCTGAAGTAGCTCGATTCTTGTTCTTGCCAATGCCTATCGATATAAAGTTCTTTATTGTTTGTAACGTACATTCGTACTTCACATGGATAACCGAACTGGAGATGACAGGTTTACATTATTATTTTAGAACGCACCAGTGTGAGAGGTAGGTATATGGAGATTTCAGGTAAGTTCCATTTCAGATTTGAACTGCTTTCTATTTTGTGGATTTCATGGCGGCCATGTTTGGCATGCCGCGTTCAATTTGCGCGGGAAAAAATTGTGTTATCGCGTACTGTGCATCCGTCAATCCAGTGGCCTGTTGTTTTGCAACAAACGTTTTGCGGCGTTTAAAGGTATGTTATATTTTTTTCATTATTATCACACTGACTATATATAAAGATTTTTGTTGTTGTTCATTGTTCAAATCAAATATTGTATTTTATTTTCTTTGTTTGAAACATTTCTCGAACCGCCTCTTAGTTTGGTTCCCCCACCCCCCTAAAAAGATAACGCTTAGAAAAATAATTGAAAAAAAATAAAAGAAATTATTCCCCGCCACTCCAAAATTAATCATCACACATCACTGTATGACTATACCTCGTTCTTTGTGTGAGATCCCTGGGGACCACACAATAATGGAGTGGCGGGGTATTCCCTAGTTACTCCAAATCCATTAAAATGGTTATTCAACAAACCAACTTTCATGGAGATGAGATTTTTCAAAATGATTGGGGTATTGGGTATCATCACACATTTTGTGACTTTATTGACAATTTTTTGTAATTTTAAAATTTAACACATGTAATTGAATAGATGTCTGCAGAAAAGAAAGCAAGAGGTACTCGATTCAATCAGACCATGAGCAAGGCACTTGTGCAGGCTTATGCAAAACACCAAGTAAGCTAATTTTTATTATAGAAGTGTCTTGAATGTTGACATTAATAATACATTAAGTAGTTAAAATGTGAAAAAATGTCCGATAGAAATTTATGTTTCTCAGTACCTAGCTACAAAATCAAATGATAAATCAGCTTGACATTAAAGTGAAGAGAAATGGGCAATAGTTTAACCATCCTGTTATAGCAACAAATTTTCTGTAAATAATAACTTACTGGGTGTGTTGAAAAAACCTTAGATGTATTTTTTATTTTTCCCTAGTATATCCTTCAAGGTAAATTTTCTGACACTTTAACCTACGAAAAGAAGAAAGAGGCCTGGGGTTTTGTGGTGGATGCCGTGAACGCAGTCAATCCTGGGGAGAGAAAGAATATAGAGCAGGTAATGTCAAGTAGAAAAATAAGATATGCAACTGTAACTCAAAGTTTTTTCTTTAGAAAAAGCTTTCTTTTTATAAATCTCTTTCAATTTTTTATCAACAGCAAATATTGCTTTTAAAATTTTTCTCATAAATATTGAAAATTCCTAAAAAATTGAAATGTTGTTAGGTGAAGAAGAGATGGGAAGATATGGCGGGGATTGTGAAAAAAAAGGAAAGGGAGGCAAGAAATAAGGAACTCCAAAGATTAAGAGTGACTGGAAATGGTCACTTGGCAGATGAGGTAAGTCGGATTCTAAATTTGCGCTATACTTGAATTATTGCCATGTCTCAGAGCCAACAAAGATTGACTTTACGTTTTCAAGGATGATGACCTTTCTCAGCCATGCCTGGATACCTTGAATCCCTCCGAGAAGGAGATTGCCCACATTTTAGGGCCACAGACATTCATTGGGATCAGTGGAGGTCATGATTCAATGGGGACACTTGGTGAGGACTATATTTGTGTCTTGATCTACTCCAACAAATTGTTGTGGTTGTACCAAGGGTGTAAGAGTAAGGTGGGGTAATGTAGCTAAGGAGGTAGAGGTACCGGCATTTCCTTCCCTTTGTTTTTTCACTTCAATTGTTTTCCTTTGTTCCAAATAAAGGGCAGACAAGCAAAGGAAACAGGTTGGACAAGAAAGTGGAAGCTGAGTCAGAGGTATTAATTATTTCTAAGTAGTTTTTCATACAATGTAAAATTGGTAAAGCGTGAACATATAAAAGCTACACTCTCAGACATGTAAATGTATTTGTTGGGACACTTGCTGCCTCCCTTGCCCCTGTTGATGTTGGTCTGCGAGATCCCATGCACAAACTGCCAATTATACGTAACAACATTGTAAGGGGGAGAGGGGACCGACAAAAGAACATCAAAAGCTGCCTTATGGAGATGTGTCTCAACTAACTCTGTCTGGGAGTGAAGGTTGAAAACTACAATTTAACACATGTATCTTTTCTCTGAATTACATTTAAATTTGTACCGTACTCCAAATATTAAAAAATGATAGAAAGTAAAGTTACATTTTTTAGCATGGTCATCTTCATGAAGTATGTTTTGGTTTAAATTTTTCAAAGGACTAGGATTTTTCATTGCCTTGTACTCATAATCTGAAACAAAGAAAAATCAAAGTCAAATCGGTTTGATAAAAAATTTTACCCCAAGACAAAATTTTAACCGCAACAGATATAAATTGATCATGATAACATCCCAATAATAATTATTATGATGATGGAGTTGATGTTTAATTTAAATATGTACAGGAAGTCATTCTGGCAGCTGAGGAGGTATGCACTGCTGGTGTTACAATCAAGGTAATATATTTGCATTTGAGTAACACTTAACAAGTTCAAGACGCTCACATGAAAATACCATGCAATTTCTTGTGTTACCATCAGAACTATTTTAAATCCTGTCATGGTTTACATGGGTGAGGGGGGAGGGGCGAGGGGCCAGGGAGGAGGATGCTAGTGTAAAAGCAATGACAGTGTGAGTATAAATACAGTATGACATTTTTTTGCAATAATTTTGGCTGACCAGGGTTAACCAGCTATAAATTTAATAGAGCTAATATGATTCAACTTTGTAGGATTCGAAAAACAGTGTACAGGCCAGTCTAAGCCAGTCGAGGAAAAGGCCTCCACCAAAAACTCTGGCACAAGCCCAGCTGGAAGTAAGATACTTCTAACTAGGAAATTTATATTTCAAAATAATCTAATCACCAGTCCATTTTGTCTGTATAGTCATTTTTAATTATTAGAATCTGAAAATTAATAAACAAATCAAATACAAGCTAAGGTATTCAAGTGACTTATTAAGATAGGTAATCAAATAGCTACTATTTTATTCTCAATATTACATACACTGCAACTCAATGTATTTAAACTTTTCCTTTATTAAGTCCATATTGATACATTTATACAATGTATTGAGCATCTCCAATATACATGTATCTAATTCATATGTATTTAGTTTATGCAGTACATAGTTTAAAGCTGCAAGAATTTCTGGAATTGAGGCCTTAAATGGGTAAAGTTATGAGATGATATTTTTTGTTGGCAGAACTAAGCAACCTTATATATTTAAGATTCATACTATTTCTGTATACATGTAGCTATGATGATATTGGTTGGAATATACCATCATTATCATTGGTTGGCTGCTAAGCCCTTGACCGCAAGCAGCATCCCTTCAGTATCTCCCAGGAGGTACTGAACAACTGGAGATTATGAAGTATAATTCATTGAATTCTAAGGAAAGTATTATTTTCCTTTAGTACTTTGAAACAGTCACTGCTTATTACAAGCTGAAGATGAAGAAGGTGGAATTAGAAATCCACCTCCTACAAGGACAGAAGAGTGAAGGTATGTATTTAAGTATTTATTTTTAAATAACATTGCACTCTAAGGCAGACCTCTCCCAACCAACTCTAGCTTTGAACATTGTAGACTTCTATGTCTGCATTAGAAGTCTGATATAAAGAAACGAAATCTTCATTGCACCTGTGACTCTGATCAATGTTGAATATAAGGGCCATATAACTCCAAAACATAGTTTTACAGTCCACAATACAAACGTATATGTTGAAGTTTAAAGTTTTCTTTTTGTAATTTTTATTTCCATTTGTCTTGTATTCCTTTATTAAAATATGAAACAAAGGAAAATAAAAAATAAAACTGGTTTGAAAAATTTTAAATAAAGACTGAAAGTTGAACTACACAATTGTATACTATCACAACTTGACTATCAAATTGGATCCCAAAAGCCAAAACAGGTAATATTCTTGCCTGATATATTTTACATATATGTTATTATTTGATGGTTTAACATATAATATGCATGGATGTTTTGCAAGTTGCGTAGCTAGGAAAAATATGAGCAATGGGCAAATGTCTGCGTGTATTATATGTTAAATCATAAAATAAGGACATTAATTATTCCACTACCAAAACATTTTGTATTTTGGCCTCTGTTTTCAGGTAAGAGTGTTGAAATGCACACTGCGTTATCTGTCAATCAGTATATGGCACACACAAATGATGTAAACAGCACAGCTGTTTCTTTTTGTTCCGTTAAATGTTCTGGTCCTGTTAAGAGTTTATTGTTAAAAAAGTCGATTAAAAAGGGCCCAAACAGGTCAAAGTTGTGTTTGTTGAATTGTTGAATCCATCTGTATTTGCTCTGTTGTTAACTGGTCAAACCAGGCATTGCAGTGTTTTACTGTCTAATATTTTGCCTATTCTCTTGACCTTATTTGGTGAAATGGTGAAATAGTGGAATAATAAATCAATTTATTCTTTAGTCATCCTAAACTGACACTATTAATTCATAACTGAATTGTCTCTGAGTGTCGCTTTAACACAGTTATTATACTGGAATGAAACAATTACATATTACTAACACCTTATACTTTTCTATTACTACTTTTGTTGCAGTGCAAACCCCATCTGTTGACCATGAGGACTTTTATTCACATGGAAGCATGTCACAATCAGAGTTTTTGTAATATAGCAGTTTTTTGTAATATAGCAGAGAGAAAAAAGAATGGAAATACGGCCAGAAAGGTCATGTGGCACTTGTACATTTACAAAGAAGTATCTCTAGGTGATAGGAAACCCCAAGTGCCATAAAATAGTTGAAGAAGAATCCATTTGTTTTGGGCTTAGCCCTTCTTCAGTGGATCAATGTCAAGTTAGTTCATTGAAAAAAGTTGACTTTTCTTACAATGAACTAACTTGACATTGATCCACTGAGGAAGGGCTCAGCCCAAAACAAATGGATTTTTTTTCAACCATTATTTGGCACTTTTTTGTTTTTATCACCTAGAGATACTTCTTTGAAAATTAGGTCTGCCACATATAAAAGAGACCTATTGAAATTGAGAATAAAACTGATGCAACTGTCTCATATCAACTGCAGAGTGCTAGTGTTCACTTGTTATCAACCCCCAAAATTCCCTTCCAACATTTCAAAAAACAAACAACTTGGATGTTCTTGCCGAAACTTTCCAAACTGAATGTGTTTGGGTGATACTAAGTTAGGGACGCTGCCTACTTTTGTTACTGTGCATACATTCTGCACACCTTGAGATACTCGGGTGTTCTACTGATACCTACTAATACAGGGATATTTTTGCACAGTTTTAAACTATACAGAGAAAGGGCAAACTAAGAAAATGCTCTTGGTATCCAAAAAAAAATTGGAGGTAACCATGCATTTTGCACAGACAATGAAACTTCAATTTGGAAAAAAAAAAATAAAAAAAACAGCATGCATTGATTTTTTACTGCTTTTTTGAAAAATGGTTGCTAATTGTCACTAAAATTTGCCCTGCTACCGTAAATTTTCTTTCTGGATTCCAGTAACCCTTGCTAAGTCTCAAAGTCTCAAACTGTGCAAAAATACTTTGGAATAATTTAGGAGTCACTGTCCTTTACTTAATTAAACACATTATTTATCAGGCGATCTCTCACCAATACACCAGCATTATTATGAAGGTGAGCTGGCACCTCAATCACCAAGTCTGGTTCTTGAGGGGGTTGCTCAACATAACCAGGGAGGGGTGTGTTGTCATAAATGCACATATTATGTAGTACAGCAGTTGCTGTAATAATTGTGCAGCAACGACTAGGATCAAATTGTAGGGCCCCACCAGATACATCGAGGCAACGAAATCTGGCCTTCCATAGGCCAAATGCCCTCTCTATGGTGTTTCTTGTTTTTGTATGGGCCTTCTGATATTTCCTTTGGGGTAGATTGGAGACATCATTAGGCCTAAAGGGGGTCAACAAATAGGGCTGGATTCCATAGCCACGATCTCCAAGCAGCCATCCATTTCTTCCACCACCACCTTCCAGGTGTGCATGGAGCATACTGCTGTTGAAGATGGCAGAGTCGTGAACAGACCCATGCCATCTGCACACAAAGTTGGTAAATGACAGTTGAGCATTGCAAACTGCCATGGCATTGATGGCATGGAAGCCCTTATGGCAGACATAAAGGTGTTCCTGGTTGTGTGGTGCCCTAATGGGGATTAAAGAACCATCTACTGCTCCTATCACACTGGGCATTCCGGCGATTTTGTAGAAATCAGCCATTGTTGCCTGTAAAACAATGACAGAATCTATAAGCCTTAACTATCAAGCAACATACTTCCTGCCTGTTTCCTCTAGAATTCCTAGATTCAAAGCTCTTATTGCCTATGTTTTAAGAGATCCAGTCCAATGAATTCTCCCGCTCTCAAAATTCCAAAAAGTCACCCATGTTGTGATTATGGATATTTTCTGGATCCGCCCTTTGTATAAATTTTGAGAACCTGAGAAATTTCTGTCCTGGAAAGCTTTGCAATAAATCAGATCTGCACAGAAATCTGGCACAATTTTGCAAACCTTTTCATGCTATGACAATTTCGTATTTCAGTCTAGCTTCAAGAGGTACTTACATTCAGTTCAGTGTTTCTGATTGGAAACACTATCCAGTCTGCTGACATGTTTTGAAGGCATTCTGAGACAGCTACCAAGGATCTGCTAGCACTTGCTTTCGAAACTTCCATTGTATCAGCAACTACCTTCAGGAAACTCCCTGATGCAAAATAGCGAAGTGCTACAAGAACCTGGAAAAGATTATGAATGTTATCAACATGAATTCTTGCAGTGAGCCACAAACTTATCAGGATCAGAATGCATATAATCCCTTTACAGTAATGTTTTAGCAGAGATGAAGCTTAACAAGCTATGCAGACCACCGAGGAAACAATACACGCGTTCAGAAAATTGAGTGTCCTAAATACAAATACAAATTTTTATAGCAGCTTTAGTAAGTATACAAAATATTGGGAATAACGAATAATCTCACACAAGTTTTAAAACTGAAAACTTAAGTTCAACTGGCGTGATTAAATCGTGTTCTCCGGCAGACATCAAGCACTATTTTTACCGATGCCAAATCGACTTTTGTATACACTGTTTTATATCACACAACAATCTGCAATCAATTGAAATGCGACTGAAACTATTTTGCGAAAAAAGAGATGTTTCTTTTAGTTCTTTATTCTCGTTTTTCTAATGTGAGTACAGTACGCTTCTTATTATATTTTCCTCTAGCTAATGCAGGGAACGCCATTTGTGTATTTCGAGTATACGACTATACGACTCTCATCGCCATCGCTCTGTTCAATACTTGTTTACGTTTATCTGGAATATGTCACACTTCTAACTTTATCCTTCTTATGAAATTTCTGCAAATTACAACAAAGGAAACAGTTTCGCTTTCTGTGAATTAGTTTTGCGTGACAGGAACCCATTTTTATGCTAAAAAGGAAGCCATTTCGGAGTAATAGTAATGTGCGCCTTCGTACGGCGAGCGAGCCGTGTTTACATAACAAAATATAGATTTACTCAATCTTACGCCGTTTGTTGCTAGTAACACTAAAATAAAAATAATGCTTAATTTATATAGCGCCTATATGCAAACACGCTAAGCTTTTTTCAAACAATATCTTAAAACAACGACAACAACAATAGTTACCTGCGTTTCCGGAGCCAGCGGGCAGCTTCTCGCTGTGTTTCTCTGCAATTCGTGTCCCAGTTCGTCTACGAGCCACTCAATTCTAGCTCGTGATAGCCGGAATCTTTCAACGACCTCACAATCAGCCATGTCGGCCAGAATGGGTCTTCTTTGATATAACCGGGGTCGTCTAGCTAAACAGAAAAGTCCGCCTCCGGCCGCCATTTTGTTTCGTGTTGCAACATTTGCGATTTCCCGGTAAGTTGCCCGGTAAGTTTACGGGAGGTCATGACCTCCCGTAAATTACCGGGCAACTTACCGGGCAACTTACCGGGATCGTAAATAACGGGAGTTTCGAGAAACACCCGTAAACTTATCGGGGGCTTACCGGGCAACTTACCGGGCCCGATAAGTTACCGGGACTTTCGAGAAACGGGCCCCAGGTCACTAAGCTCCTGTAATCTTTTGATGAAAACGAACGTTCAGCACCGTAAACGGCAGCGAAGCTCTAAGAAAAATGTCTGCTCTATGTATAAAAAGACACAGCAGAAACATCTCCAGTAGGTTTGTGTTTCAACCACGTAATATTTTATTTATATTTCATTTTTGTTGACGAAGAATGCACCGAAAACTGTCAATACTCGAACACAATTAGAACTGGTTTTGTAAACTTGGTTTCCCTAACGGACTTCGAGTAATTGTTATGCTAATTTCTTGGGTTTCTTGGTAGGGTTTTTTTGTATGACTCATGTATAAGTCGAGGGCGATTTTTTGGGCTGATTTTTTGGTCACAACAGGTCGACTTATACACGAGTAAATACGGTAATATTGGATTAAGCAGCCTCAGAACATACTTTTTTATTCTGTTATTTATTATTTATTTTTAAATTTTTTATTTATTTATTTAATATACAGGGTGGTCCAGTCAGCAGCAAGGCTGTTATTCATAGGGGCTCTGTAAAACCTTAAAAACACTAATCTTCAATAACAATTACTAATTACATCTTGGTGTTTTCTCTCCATCCTCACAAAATAACAACCTTATGATTATTATATAGAAAAAAAGATTCTCGCAGTTATCTACGCAACCAGACCATTGCAAAAAACCTGAAAAAATTCGGACTTGAATGGGATTTGAACCCATGACCTCTGCCTGAATTATTGTAACTTTTCTTTTCAGGTTTTTCTTGCAACAGTCTGGTTGCGTAGATAACTGCGAGAATCTTTTCTTCTGTATAATCTTTCATCCACAGTGTGTGTACATGTTTCTTATGATTATTGTTCTCGATTTTATGACATCAGCAACACAGGGAAACAAGACTACAGCATGTGTGAATGACCTCAATCTGTATCGCTGTGAGGTAAATAAAATATCATTGCATTTTTTTATTCATTTTTAGTGGAGATTATAACTTTCAAATTTCGTTCCATGCTTGAATGAGAAATTTTCATCACTGTCTTGGTGATTCACCAAGTTGATATGATGTTGTGGTGAGGTGGTATGTTGGAGCGGTTTTTAATTGAGTGCCTTAATACCAAAACCGAAACCAAAGTACAGTAATAATTACGTTGACCAATCACAACTGACATTAACAATACAATGAACCAATAGGAATTCAAAGCAAATATGTGAAACTGGCATCAAGCACAGGAAAAATTGTGTGTGACCAAGATGCAATAATAAATTGGTTTTGGTTTGGCTTCCTGGTCTTTGAAAAAATGGGGCAAACTTTGCCAACCAATCATGGAGCCCAGAAAAGCAAAACCAAAGTAAACATGAATTACTTTTGATGCTCAACTGAAAACTGGTCTTTGTTGCTGCTGTTGTTTGTCTCATCCTGGCTGTAGGTAGAAATGCATGTTTACATGTACCTTTTACTGGACACATTAATTTTTAAACCTTTTCATTGCCAACACCAGCGTACCCCGCTGTGCCAAGGGAATGTCATGTGGTGTTGTTCCATGAGCCATTCACCACACGAGAGAAGCTTGTTAACTTATCTTGCTGGCCTTTACCATACAGGATTCACAGATTTGCTCGATTTCCACCATCATGAGCTTCATCGTTGCTGCTTCCCTCAATTTGTTCTCTCTTTTTGCAGGTTATCCACATTGCAGTGGTCTGTGCAGGCCATAGTGCAAGCCGCCAAGTTGTGACACTCATAAAGTCTATTTTATTTCACCGCCGTAATCCCCTTCACTTCCACTTCATCTCAGATGCTGTCGCAGAAAAGATTTTAACTGTTCTGTTAAAAACTTGGTCAATAACAGCAGGTGAGAGTTTACAGGCTCTGAATGTACTGTATAGACTCAAGTCTGATCTACAGTATAACAACGAATGTCAGTGTTAATATCTAAAGATAAATTGGCCACCATAAAAAGATTTGAGTGCTGATGTTTCAAACATTAGCCCTTTGTCAGTCTGAGAGTGAATTGTATTTGCCCTGACAAAGGGTTAACGCTTGAAATGTCAGTACTCAAATCTCTTTATGGTGGCCAATTTACCGTTTTTTTTCAACTCTGTTGATAAACCAAACATTCGTTTTTACTCCCAAACCAATGCAGCACCAAAGTTTCTTTAGAAACTAACCCACTTTTACAGTGAAACACCCTGTTTTTTGTACAGTAAATGTCTGGTTACTAGCTTTAATATTACACTGTATAATTATGTAATTCACCGGCCAGGTAATTGATATGGGAGAAACTGTGTCCAAGGTCTTGATTACAGCCTGAGACAGCAGGCTGAGGGCCATACTCAAGACAGAAGGCACAGCTTTTCCCAATATGAACCAACCTACATGTATGCTGGTGAATAACATTTTTATTTTTTCTGCAAGAAAACAAGACACGGGTCTTGTAACAAATCACGCAACAAATCTGCCCAGGTTGGCTTGCAAAGATAAAAAAATTCCACCTGCTGCTGGAACCAATCCGTTTACATGATTTACAGAATTCTGCCAGCTGGTGTACCGAGATAAAAATAATACAGCTGTAGCAAAAAACACTGACTGACTGACTGATGGAATGACTTAGGCATTGTTGCACTTTTGTCTAGTGAATGACATGTAAGTCCCAGTAGCAACCACTACCACCACCACCACCACAAGTAGGAGTACTGCGACTGCGATTG
Organism: Pavona decussata; assembly: GCF_977016875.1. NCBI lineage: Eukaryota > Metazoa > Cnidaria > Anthozoa > Scleractinia > Agariciidae > Pavona > Pavona decussata. The sequence continues at coordinate 2,003,049 of NW_028145455.1, forward strand.
TGATTGCGACTACGACTACTACTAGTAGTAGTAGTAGTAGTAGTAGTAGTAGTTATAATAATAATAATTATTATTAGAATAAAATCAAAACCACGCAATGTTGTTATAAATTAGATTAGCCGGCACTTTTCTTCTGATGCATGCTTTGTAATTAACAAGTATCGTTTCCAATGATTTGATGGACAGTTCTTTCTTTGCAGTTGATACTAGTTTTTACAGCACAGAAATATTACAGGTGAGAAGACTCTTGACTCTTCACCTTGAACTATATGTATAGTAAGGTCGTTATAAAAATCTCAGTGAAACTGGGAGCCATTGGAAAGTTTTCTTTTTAAAACATGTCAAAACTATAAGTAATTTTTAAAGATTTTGCACTGGGAAAGTTAAAGCTCATACCCAAAATGTTACCCTTGGGCAAGACTTCATCAAGTCAGGTATTCCCAACTCCAGTCATTCCAGAGGTTGCGACTGTCCATGCAGTAGCTCTTGATCTCAGCTGTAGGTGTCAGAGTCCAGCGTGTCAATTTTCAACGTATTGGCAAATGCAAGAAGTTGGCCATCTCATGAGGTTGTACCATTTGTTAATTCCAACAACACCAGATCACTTTAAGCCTTATCCATCAATGCGAAAAACTCCTCCTCATCAAAAATGTTAAGGCCAAGCATGTTTGTCCAAGAAACCAGCTAATAGTTAATTGTTGTTTTCTTAAACCTACTAACTAAAGCAAAATTTGACATGTTAATCCCCAAATACCAATTATTGTTGTAGGTGATTTTTTAGCTGTTTAGCTGTGTTTGGCTATTTCTTGTTATGTCTTGCTTCTTGTTGACTGTGATTGTTTTTTAAATTAGTGTAAACAGCATTGGCTCTCACGATGATTCCTCTTTTTTTTGCTCTTAGAGTAAACATCGAAACAGAATATTGTTAAAATAAAAAAAATTGTGAATTTAAATGCTCCCTTCCCTTCATACCTGCTCCATCAATTTTAAAGCCTGTCAATAACCTCCAGATCTCTTGTTGGCATAAGCTGTACTTTTTGCAGTTTATCACTCTGCATCCATAACATGTAGGGGTTATTCTTTGTGTCAGTAACCTGTAGTTTTACTGTTGAATTTTCAGGAAAAAGTATCGTGGATACCCAATAATCACTATTCAGGAATTTTTGGTTTAATGAAGTTGGTTCTAACTGAGGCAATCCCACAATCTCTGGATAAGGCAAGTACCACATTTACATTCACTTGACAACATTAATATTATTTATTTGTAACAATTACAAAAAAAATACACTTGTTGTACATGTACATGTATGTCATCTTGAAATAGAAAATTTCTAAAATTCATCAAGGATAGCTTCTGTGTTCTGTGAGCACCAGTAATCAATTCAACAATTGTTGTTCAGATTCACACAGGTGTAGCTGCAATTACAATAAAAAAAATCAAAATAGTATAAACTTATTTATAAAGGTGCTTTTGGAGGATTGGTTGAGATTGAGGTAATAGCTGTCACTCTGTGCACCTGCTTATCCGTTATAACTGCATAATAGGCTGCAAAGAATAGTTGACAGTCTTACTGACTCAGTTTAACATTATCTTAATTTCCAGGTAGTGGTTCTTGACACTGATGTCATATTTGCATCAGATATCGCCGAATTATGGAGGATTTTTGATCAGCTAACAGGAAAAAAGGTCTGAACTCGTACTCTTTGTTCTGTTTTATCCTTTACCATCACCTTGCTAGATACAAGGACTTGATCTTGAAAACAGTATGGGCACCTTCCATTTGTCAGTACTGGCCAGCCAGATCAATCATTTCACAAATGGAATGCATCAATTTGAACGACAGTTTGTATGCCACTTTTTAGAATTAGCGCACACTACTCTCAGAATGTGCTGTTTGAAGAATGTTAAAAATCATTCCTTCATATTGGTACACTCCATTTATGTACCGACCAGTCTTGGCAGGCTAGTTCAGACCAATGGAAAGCATCCTATGACTTCAGTCTTGCTTTGGTGGGAAGATTCAATGTGCAACATCTGCATGTACAGGCTTCCAATTTGGATTGGCCTGCTTAAGCCCACAGTTCAATAGGCTGCTGCCTATTAAGAAAAAATTCAAGGAGCCCACAAGGGCCAAAAGCTGAGAATTTAGGACTAAGGAGCCCAACATGTGAAGTGCTAGGTGCTGCTGCAAAAAATTTAGGTGTCCAGGGCATTTTCTTGGGCGCCTCAGGCTACAGGGCTCCTGTTACACTGTAGGCAACAGCCTTGGTTCAACTGCTGCACCCCTCTCAAGGCTGACAATGTCCCAATCATGACAGCTCTTATAACTTCCAAATTTCAATGTGCACAGTGCAATCTCTGTAGCTGATCTTGCTTTGCCATCCATCCTTTGCAGGCAATTGGTCTTGTAGAAAACCAGAGCGACTGGTATCTGGGCAAGCTGTGGAGAAACCATAAACCCTGGCCTGCACTGGTTAGTTTGATCAGTCATGTGCTGCCGTGTTAAAATGTTAATGTACTGTAATGGCACTGAGATTTGTAAATGTTTCTTCTTTTCAACAAATACAATACAGTTTGTACAGTGTACACCAAAGTAAGTTGACAGGTGGAAATGTTCTTTCCTTGTGCCAGAACCATGTGTTGAGAAATTAAATCAGAGTATGAAAAGGGCTAAAACAATGAAGAGGGGACTGCACTCTTCCTGCCTGACTGTTTGCTTGCCATACTACACTGTAGGTGTCATGCAAAGCAAAATATTTTAAGTAAACAGAAAAAACTCAGAGTTTATGAGTGAAAACAAAGCAGTAGCTGATTTGGATTAGCTCGCTCTTGAGGTTATACAATGTAACTCTTAACAAATGTAAGTAAAATAGACAAGGAGTAGCACTTCCTGTTTCTTACAATATTAATGTCTAATCTACATGTAAATAAATCACTTTTTATTTCAGTGTCAATGTCTTTAGCGCAGAGCACTTATTGGGGACACTTTCCAAATCAAATTGGAATTTAAAGGTGTTGGTTTTTGAGGAAATGGGAAATACGGAGTACCTGGAGAAAAACCTCTCAGAGCAACGATGAGAACCAACAACAAACTCAACCCACATAATTATGACGCCGAGTCTGGGAATCGAACCTGGGCCACATTGGTGGGAGACGAGTGCTCTCACCACTGCGCCATCCCTGCTCCCCTGGGACATTTTCAAGGTTGTTGGTTTGCACTGTGCATTTGCATGATGTGATCTAGCTCCTGTAAATTTTCAATCCATGGAAGCCTTGACTCCCATAAAAGTTTTAAAAAAATTAATATATGAAAGGTGAAATCGCACTGAATTTTCTCAAATAAAAAAAAAATGGGTGACTTTCTGGACACTTTTTCTTGTTAAAACCTTGAATGAAGATCACAAGCTAATACGTCATAATATTTGTATAATCTAATGTAGGGTCGAGGCTTCAACACAGGCGTCATTCTGCTTGAGTTGTTCAAGTTGCGACAGATGAAATGGGCTAACTTATGGAGATTGACAGCTGAGAAAGAACTCATGAACATGCTTTCTACAGCACTTGCTGATCAAGTATGTTTTTTTCTTAATAACTTTGAAACTGTAGTTGTTGTTCTTGTACTGTAAATTTATTGCTTCAGTCAGGGACGTTTTTGCTTTGTTAATTGGTGAAAAATTAGCAGTGTTTTCTAGTATGTACCGGTATGCCTTATAACTAACTTCAGGCAAGATGTTCAGTGAAACAACTACAATTTTGAACTTAGCATAATGAAGGAACTTTAAAAGAATTCATAAATTAAATGATTTCAAATGAATTTTGCAATGTCTTTTATTTTTCAAGGATATATTTAATGCAGTGATAAAGAGCCATCCACATCTGGTATTGAAATTACCATGCACGTGGAATGTTCAACTTGGTGATAATACACGTAGTGCGGTAAGTGTTTGTAGATGCCATCCTCTATAGACCTTATGCAAAAATGGTTGACATTTTAATATTTTTTTGCCTGCATTCAAATTAGCCTCACTTGCCTCATTCAAGGTAAAATATTTTTTTTTTATTTTTGAACTCATTTACAAGGTTAGTAGGGCTAATTTGAAGACAAACAAAAGAATAAAATGTCTGCCATTTTTGCCTACAGTCCATTTGCTGGTACCCTCCACTTCATGTTGGATTTTGGTCATGTTTTCACATTGAGCTCAAATCTAGATGATCTGAAAAGTTCTCCTGCTGGACTGCTCAGCTCATGTTCTTATGATAAGGCAAATTGTTAATTACTTACATGTTTTTTTGCCCAATTCTAAAGAATGTACAGCTCTTCAGCTTAAGCCGGCGACACACCTGGCGATTTTATAAGCCGGTTCACCTCAATTAGTGTATAAAATCGCCAGGGCTGAGTTACTCGAAGCATGGTTAGCGCGAACCATTGGTTAAGAGGTATTAAAACCTATAGGTTGTCATGGTGTTTAACCCGGGTTAGCGCTAATGCTTCGAGCAACTGGACCCAGGTGTGTCGCCGGCTTTATGCTTGTTTTGGTTAATCCCTGCATTACATACATTTTCCTTCTGTTGGAAGCACTGTAATCTCTTTGCGGTTGCCATTTTACCTTTAGTTACCAGCTCTGTTGATGAACCAAACATTTTGTTGCTTTATGTAACGGTCAGTGGGATATTTTCAATGCTGATTGAGGAATAATTGAAATGTGTCGTGATGTTATTTAATAAATTATGGTAAACAAGTTAGGTTGAGGTAGGAAGTTTGCATTATACATGCATTTCTTCCCAATCAGTAGTTTTCAAATCATGGTAAAATAAATTGCTTGAAACTTTATACACTATATTCAACTGGTTTAATATATTTGCAGAACTGTTACAAGGATGTTTCTGAATTGAAGGTAAATATTGTAAGATTTTGAAATTAATAATTGCACATGATATGTCTGTATCTCCCTGTATCTTGAAATCATGTCAGTTGTCTTTTCCTCAGCATATTTTGTAATGTGCTCAGTGTGGTCTTTTCTTCTTGTTGTAAATATCATTTATTGTTTCAATTTGGAACATTTTTCTTTCTTTTTTTGTTTGTTTTGTTTTTGTTTTTGTTTCACTCAGATCTAGAAATCCCATAGCACTTTATTAATTTGTCAAATATCTGAGATGCAGGCAGTGAATCATTCTTTTCGAAAAGGAGGGAGCATAGAGTATGGTACCCCTTCGGTGGACTAGCAACCCATCCTAGGGGGTTGGGGGTGGGGAGGGGGAGAGAAAGGGGACTCAGATGTCCATGGTAGATATTCCCAGTCACTGCATGTGGTGTTAACCAGGTTAGGAATTTTAAGTTGTGGCCGCTGGGTCTACAAACACTCTTGATCTTTTTTACTATTTTCTTTGTTTACAAACACTGTCAGTAGTGGTGCTCATTGTCACAAACGTTACCCCAATTTTGTTATCTGAGTAGATACATGTACCTTCAGTGTGCCTCTGTGAAAGCATGTTGTTGTTGACTGTCATGTATATTATGCTAATGCTCAGGTTATTCATTGGAACTCACCCAAGAAACTGCTAGTAAAGAACAAACATGGAGAATTCTTTAGAAACCTCTACCTCACTTTCCTTGAATATGACGGTAACTTCCTAAGGTAATGAGAACTTTACCACTGTAAAATTTATGGCGGCTATGTGAGTGTAACTGCAACAAATTCAATTAGCCCTCCATTTTACATTATAAAAAAACTTCTTGGCGAGATGCTTTGCTTTATATGTATCTGACTGCAATGTTTAAAAATTTTAACAATCATCTGATTTTTTTGTTATATTTGTTGTGGTTTAAAATTTTTTTTGGATTGAAATTTTTCAAGCCAGTTTAATTTTTATTTTCTTTTGTGCAGTATTCATTACTATAATCTGAGACAAGGGAAATAAAATCAAACTGGTTTGAAAATGTTTAAACCAAGAAAACGTTTGAAACTTTTGTGTCATCGCTATGACTATATGCCATTCCAAAACAACAGTGCAGATTTACATGTTAATTTGGATATCAGTGAGAGCATTGTTCCTGGGATAACTCCCTCCCCTTGTGTGCAAATTCTCAAATGAATGACCCTACTTACTTGATGCACAAGTTGTCTTCTTCATTCTTACCAATGAAAATATATTCCATTAGCCCGAGCAGCTAGTTTTTGATTGAGTATTGTAAAATGAAAACCAGAGTTATGATACTATTACTCTGGCCAATCATAATAGACGTAAACAATGCAATGAACCAATCAGAATTAGAAGCAAATACATGTATCCAGTGTAAAGCGTGGGAAAATTTGTGCGACCAAGACACAATTGGTTTTGGTTTGGCTTCCCATTGGTTGAGAACAGGGCAGGGACTTTGCCAACCAATAACAGAACATAGCAAAGCAAAACCAAGGCAAAAGTGCAATTATTACTTTTGACACTGAATTGAAAACTGCTCTATCTTGTGCTATTGTGTATATTTTCCAGAAATATCCACACCCACCCCATTAAAGGTCATTGGAAAGTCTGAGGGGAATACGGAAGGGGGTATTCAATATAGCCAAAGTTTTTAAAATAGGAAACTAATAAAACTAAAAATTTCCAGAGAGGTGAAGGGGTCAACTAGAAAACATTTCTGTTTTGGGGTGTGGATATTTTCTGGAACAACATTCATGTAAATTTGTTACTACAAGGTTAATCAACTGTTGAAAGTAACAGCTAACATTAATGTATCACCAGCATTACAGCAGTATTGTTCTGTTATCGACCATAGGCGATGGATATTTCCCTGTGATGAGAGTGACAACAAAATTAGTGAAGTTACACAGGAAGTCCAAACTCAACAGACATTAGTAGAAAAGGTACAGTAACATACAATCGTGAAATGATAATTAGTGAAGGGGTGCATGGAATGAGGCCCTAAGTGACTTTTGATGTAAAGTCAAATTCTCTTTTTGTTTCCCAAGCAAATACGAGGCAATTTGGAATTAGAATCTAAGAATTTATCAGAAGTCAGTTAGGGCTTTTTTCCAGGAACCCCTTCAGTAAAAATTGTTATTATAATAATTGTCATCATCATACAGTGTAATCATAATCAACTTGTATTTTTTAAGTCCAAATTGTTGCAAATGAGCTCTTCTTGCAGTTCACAGAGTGGTTGTTACGCGGCAAAGAAGGGTCTGTGTAAATTGTATTTTTAGTCCATTAGGGATTAAATTTGGAGAATTGGTTTTAAGCTTCATTTTTAAAACCATGAGATTATTAATTTAATGACTGGATGTTGTGTGCTCATGTTTTCAGAGTACAGGCAACACAGAGGGGGAAGATGCTTGCTATGAGTTTAAACAAGAACAAGATTTGACGCACAGGACTCATCTGTACTATCTGGACTATGATTTCTCACCCGTAAGTATTTACTCTGTTGAACATGTTTTTCTGATAAATATGGATGAACTTGTCTTATTATACAGATAATGTTGAATCTCTTATAAGAGGACAGCTCCACTTATGATTGCCTTGGCAAAATCCTGTTTGAACTCCCATACAAATTTTGCATTTACACATTCCCATAAATGGCCATTTCCATAAACTGCCACAGGCTGATTAAGCTCAGTTGGTAGAGCACTGCACTGGCATTACAGAGGTCAAGGGTTTGAATCCTGTTCGAGCCTGAATTTTTTCAGGCTTTCTTTTTGCAACTGCCTAAGTTGCACGTGAAATACTGTGAGAGTCTTTCTTCTATTTGAACTTTCAAGAAGAACAATTTAAACTTTTCTTTTGTTTCTAACCACTCATAAGTGGATACCGGAAAGGGAAAATCCAATTAGGCGAAGTCTACAAAGAACTTCACACTTACCGCTGTTGAGAGACCATACTGCACATGATGAGCACTGTTTATAACAGTATGATCTCTCTTGGAAAGAGGAAATCCGGGTACACCGAGTGGGAGAGTTGAACCTATTAGTTCTGATGGTCTATCACTGAGCTACCAAGAACTCAGCTTTCCATTTTCTGAGTATGCCTGTGTCACTGACCAAATGACACATCATTCTCATTTATTAAACAGGTTTATAAATTAATAATAATAAATAATTATACTATCACATTTATTCCGTTGGGCATATGCCACATATCAAGTTCAAATGTAAGCAGGATGTTTGTCACATGAACCTAGTTTAATGGCCCCAGCTCCCACGAGTCTCCTGTAGCTCAGTGTTAGAGCACCTGAGCTAGTATTTGAAGGCTTTTGAAGGCTTTGGAAGGTGAATATCTATACATCACTCTCATGTACTTTGTTACTTTCATTTGTCAGGTTTTGGACCCTTTTGATGTCACACTTGTAGTACAGCTGTCTATTGACAGGCTTCAGATGATTGAAACTCTATGTCTACATTGGGAAGGTATGTAAAGGCACTGGGCACCTAAATTTTTTGCAGCAGCACCTAACACTTCACATGTTGGGCTCCTAACTTCTTGGCTTTTGGCCATGTGGGCTCCTTGAAATTTGTCTTAGGCAACAGCCTGGTGAGAGCGCCATCCTTTGTACGTGGTGCTTGTTTGATGATTCTTGACATCTGGAACAGAGGTCACTGCACTCATAACAGATTCTGCTTGTAAATTTTGGGATCATGAATCAATTCAGAGATATAGCTGGCAAATGTTTACTTACAAGGGTGGTCACTTAGAGATATCTAAGAATCTAACAGTTTTGAGTATGTGTACAATAAAACCACTATATCCAAAATTGTGGTAATGAACCTGACACAAAGGAAGACTAAAGATTAAAATGTTTGCGAAATTCCATTTGAACCAGAAACAAATTCAAGCCACGACGTTAAAAATATTAACACAATGAATCAGTCAAAGCTTGAAGCAAAAACTAGTTTAGCCAATAAATGGCACTATTAAGAAAGAAAAGGATGTGTGAGCAAGTCATATTTGGTTGATAAAGTGGAACATTTTGTTAAACAATCACACAGTGTGGCAAAGCAATAACAGTTTAATAAACAATTCTGTTTTCAATAATCACCTTCAAATCCCTCAAAAATAAAAAAGGTTTATTGCACAGCTATTATTATCTTTTGGGGTTACAGCGATGGTGTAATTTATTCACCACCACATTTTTGTTTCACCTTCACAGGACCAATAAGTTTGGCATTATATATGTCTGACAGTGAGGCTCAACAGCTTTTTAGCTATGTTCAGAGTTCATCAGAGTTGGTCAAAAGAAAAAATGTGGGCTACCACATTGTGTTCAAGGAAGGAGTGAGTACTGTGATAATTATTTATAGTTCATGTTTCCTCAAATAATGGGCCATTTCTGAGTTGATGTGAACCTCGTTATGAAAACGAGGCTAAGTGCAAAAATTTTCATATGAAAATTAGTTTTGTTTGCATATGAATGAAAACTAATTTTCATAGCAGAAACTTTGCACTTAGCCTCGCTTTCATAATGAGGTTCAAAGCAACTCAGAAATTGTCTATTGCACACCTTTCAGGGACTGCCTGCACCCTTCAACCTTAAGTCAGAATAATTTCCCCTTCTGAACCCAATATTTGAAATTCATTTAGATTGCCCCTCTCAAATTATTGCCCAATTGACCATTTCGGCAGGTGCCCCAGCTGACATAATTTCATTATTATGCAATTCAGCAGACAGTTTGGTTAAATAATTCTTAAAACCACAATTTTAGGTCAGCCTTGCTGTACGTTTCCATGCCTATATAATTATTAAAGTGGGTAAACCTACTCAACTAACTAAACAACTGGTGTTTTTAGCAATTTTATCCTGTGAATTACCTGAGAAACATTGCTTTGGAGCATGCACGGACACCTTTTGTGTTTCTGAGTGATGTGGACTTTGTACCAGTACCTGGAGCATACAGCACATTAAAGTAAGTGAAACATCACATCATCTTGAAGAAAAGTTTTCATTCAGACTGCAAGCAGTCGCTTTCTTCTCCTAAGTTCTGTCACGATCGGGCGATTTCTAGCGCGTAATCTGAGGGAGAAAGTAGGACTGCTCACAGTCTAGCTTTCATTTGAATGCTTATACTTTGAGGATAACCCTTTAATGCCTGAGGGAAATGCCGATCCTTTTCTAAATTGGTAACTGTGAACTGGGAGACCACATTTGATATACCATTTACACTGTAAAAGGTATTTTCTGGGGTGTGCTATAAATCACACCAACAGAGATGGAGGAAGTCACAGGTTAGAGTGAGAAGTGTCCAAAACGAAAGAGGAAAAACATCAAAAATTTTCCATCTACTTGTCCATATTTAATGTACAGCTCTCAGTGCATTGCTTGTTGTAAGATATCAACTGGACCATTAATATGCAAGGGGAAAAATTTCCAAAAGTTTGAGGGGTGGTAAATCAAGTCTCATAAAGGAGGGGGCATTGTTTTATGGCTTCAATTCATAGATGTTTCCAAGATCTTTTGGTCGAACAAATTTTACACAAATTGACCAATTATTGAGCTCTTAATTGCATCTTGTGCTGTTCATGGCACTGTTGGACAATAAAGCGATAATGCCCACTAAATCAAATGCTGGAGACACAGCAGCAGTTCATATCCACTGTGCTTAAACTGTATCACAACTATAGCATCCCCGTAAGCTTCACTATATTGGGTTTGTCAGAAGACTTCTAAAGTAGGCGGCTGTCTTTTGAAAGTAGCCGGCTTGCTATACAAAGAAGTGCCCAGGAGAGTAGCTAACTGAGATGGTGAAGTAGGCGTTGATTTTTGCTGCCAGTCTGCTACTTTTGACAACCCTGTTGTAGTGATGGTAACAGGTGCTTGCCTGGAAGTTTCAGTCACGTACTGGGGCCTTCTTTCAATAATTATTATCTGCTGTAATTTTTACTACAATATTGAACTTACTTTATGTTTTAGGCAAACTCTGAAAACTGCTTCAAATTTGAACAAAAAGGTCAGTGTCAAATTTCAGATAAGAAAAATTGTACCCATTTTTTTTTTAATTAAGAATAAACAGTAATGATTATTGTGTGTTAGGTTTGAAGAACTTCGTTTGCCATTTGCTGAACATTTCTCTTGTGGTTGTGGCATTAAGTTGACACCTGGGCCCAGTTGTTCAAAGCCCGATTAAGCTAATCCTGGGTTGACGTGAACTTTGATTTGAGCTTAATTACTAATCAATTAAGACTCTCAAAAAGATTTTTGTTCCTCAGTTTTGACTTAGACTTTTCTATACCACAAGCTTCAAACAAGTTTTAAAAACATTTTTAGTAAGATTGATCAAAACCTCGGTTAATTTTTAATTGGGGATTAGCATTAATCGGCTTTCGAACAACCGGGCCCAGATGGTAGATTCTTGGTAAAGCAATACATAGCTGACATCCGTCGGTCCTACTTCTCAGCTAGAATAATGTAAAACGGACACGCCTGTTACTCGTTCGTCCAAACCATCATCATAGGACAGATCACGAGTTGTTTCTGTCAAGAATTTGGTTTATTTCTTTCATCTTGTTGTTCTGGAATTATTTTGTAGCTACGTGAATGTCTTATTTCACCATTTTTAAGAAAAGAGGTCAAAAACCCTATGATACTTCCCTTTTAAGGAAACAACACAATTTGGTGAGGTGTTGAACCCTGACATCAACCTGGCTGATCACTACACCCCAGTGCCACTACTCGTAATGGTAAAAGGTCAAAATGCCCCCTAAGTAAGACTTAATGCCCCCAGAGACAAACAAGATATGCATGTATTTTCTTCGTTCTAAAAGTGAGAAGCTACAAGCATCATTAGGGGGCGTTAGGTCTTATCTTTTGGGGGCGTTTTGAGCGTTAACCCTCATAATATGCCCCAAAAGCCATGTTCTCACTCACACTTATTTTCTCTCTTTTTCAAGGCTTACGTTGTTCCAGCATTTGAGACATTACACTACAAGGTGACCTTTCCCAATACCAAAGCCCAGCTGTTGTCAATGTGGGATCTTGGTACAATATTTACGTTTAGGTAGGTGAAGAATCGATTTTAAAATAGCACAGTCTAGTTCACAAAGGTCCCGAGAACATACCCGGCCCGAAAAGTGTCTTTGTTGATAAATGTTTCTCAAAAGAAGTCAATTTTTATCAGCTTTGAATGCTAAATTTTAAAATCTTAATTTATAATTCTATGAAAACATTGGCCAAGTACCATGCCTGTAATCAGCGAAAAAGCGTTTAAAACAATACTTACCGGGCCCGGTAAGTTATCGGGAATTTCGAGAACAGGCCCCAGGGCCTAATTGTATGAAGGTATGATGACGCTAATGTATTGGCTTACTTTGCTGATGTTTTTAGTAGTGTACTGACATCGGAGACTAAATCTTGTTATTTTTCTCATTGTGTTGTACCGTTTGTTTTGATAATAGAGAGATTTAGCATTGCGTTTACGTGAAACGGCGAACGTCACCTGGCCGTAAAATAGCGTGAACCTTTTGACTTTAGCTTTAATGTTGCGAGTTTCGATGAAGCTGTTTTACGACTCATTGTGGTGCCTTCATGAAGAAAAGTGCGGTAAGGAGTGAGTTATGAAGGATTTTAAACATGAAACTAAATTTGCCCTGGTATGACTCACCGGAAAAATTATTGGGGTAGTTGTTTTCAACAATTAACTACTTATATGTATAAGGAAAAAAGGAAGAAATACTTACGTAGTTCTCACATAGACGGCAAACACGAAATAGCCTGTTTTCGCGTAGAAACGGCAACCGGCAAACGTGAAAAATGGCGGGAAAATCGTGGTCACGTGGTCATTTTTGCCGTTCGCGTTTCACGTTAGCCTACCACGCAGTCGTTCTTAGGGGACTCGTATTACCTCCTCCTCACAAATACGAGTCCCCTAAAAACGACAGCGTGGGAGGCTAGTTTCACATATACGCGATGTTAAATCTCTCTAATACTTTACTGCTTTTACTATACTTCTTTCAGACACCATGAGTGGAGCAAGGGCCATGCACCAACAAACTATGCTAAATGGAGAACAGCCACAGCTCCATACACTGTATGTGCTCTAGAATTATTATCAAATTGTTTGTTAATGTAACTAAAACAAGTGGTTTACAATGAACATATATATGCATGTTTTCTTTTTTGTACTTATAAGGCACAGAAAATAATTCTGTTAATTTGGACGCAATATAACTCCATATAATTTAACTCTTCCTCTTAACGTGCCCCTAACCCTTCAATTTGTTTTCTTTTGGTAGATTTCCATATCTTACAAGAACTCATTTTCGAAAAAAATTTTGAGAAATATTGAATCCTTTTTTTTACGAGCGCTAAAAGTGAAGGCAGTCTTGTCGATATTTTCACCTATCGTTCGCATTAGTCCCCCACTCGGCCAAATATGGAGCGTGACGTAAGAAAAGGACATCGTGCAAAAACATCCGAAGATTCGCGGTAATGCTTCAATTGTAAACAGAGAAAATGGTTGAAAAATGTGTAGTTTTTGGATGCAGCAACTCTCGAAATGTAGAGAAAGGAATCAGCATGCATAAGATTACTTCTGAATCCTTCTGGTGTCCTTTTCTTACGTCACAGCTAAGAAAGTGTCAAATATCGGACGCTTCTCATTGGCTCGTTCCTAATAAGCCCACGAGACAAAAATTTGTCCAGCGGGGCTTAAAGCGCGCAAAAATTTAAAAATTTCAAGAACTTTTAGCGCTCGTAAAAAAAAAGGATTCAATATTTCTAAAAAAAAATTTCGAAAATGAGTTCTTCACAGATATGGAAATCTACCGAAAGAAAACAAATTTAAAAGTTAGGGGCACTTTAAGATGACCACATTCTTACTTTCTATTTAAAACAAAAAAACAAAAACAGTATTAAACATACATTTGGTTTTATCAACAGCGTTGATAAGGTAATTCAGATTGGATTGGCTCCGACGAAGAGCTAACGCTCGAAATGTTAGCACTCGACTCTCTTTATAATGGCCAAATTGCCTTACCAACTCTGTTGATAAATCCTTCAAAACTCATAATAATTCATAAGCCCATTGACCTATCAAATGGTCGATAAAACATCACGTGCAGTGGTTTTCAACCCGATAAAACCTACTCCTTATTAGTATGCGGTTTTTAATGTTTTTCTCGTATGCTAATTTCCAACGTTCACAAAAGCACCATTGTTAGAACTCTCTTGACACACGCTTTTCCAGGAATATTTTTGAAGCCGTTCAAAAAACTCGCAGCACGTGTTTTATCGAGTCTAAAACCACTCGGCTGCGCCTCGTGGTTTTAAATCCCGATAAAACACACCACCAATGCAGCACCACAATTTCTTATCCTTATCCATTAGTGTTAAACATGTGTCATCATTCCAATCTGCCCACAGGTGCAGTGGGAAGAAGACTTTGAACCTTACGTTGTTGTACGGACAAATGTCAGCAGATATGATAAACGGTTTGTGGGGTTTGGATGGAATAAAGTGTCTCACATCATGGAATTACAAGCTCAGGGGTGAGTCACTTACCTGAACAGTCATATACATTAAAGAAATACATGTCTATGACCACATTGGAGAAACTGTAAGTAATGTCTAACAGGAAAGAATGTATTTTAGTATGTTCTTCTCATCCTTCTCATCTGTCTGCTTGCTAAAAGGCAAAGGGCAGAAATGACCACGTGACTATGTTTATCCTTCATGTGGTGCTCGATGTTTTCAGTTTCTCAGTAAAATTGAGCAGTTTGGGGTTAGCCTTAAAGGCAAGAATTCTTTTGCACTATTCTCTTCTGTGTACCGGTACCAGTTATTTTTTCAAGAAAACACAAACGTGAATCTCCCGTTTGCTGTTTGCCATAAACGCGATTCAAAATATCTCTATTAAGAGAGCATCTAACGCCTTTCATCATTTCTGTGTGGATAATTCCTGTTACAAATAGAGAAAATAGAGTTTTGTGATGAACTTATGCTTCAGCTTGATGACTAGTCATCTCTCAGTAAGTGAATGTGTGTCTTCCTTTACCCAGCAACTCATCCAACCCCGGTATGATTCAAGAATTGATCCGCGGTCATAAAATAAAAACAGAGTTTATTCTGCTAATTTCGACTGTTACACCACACACGACACCTACAAATAAATGAACAGCCCTTTTATCTCATCGAAACAATACTTTAAGCGCCATTGGCTGATTATGAATAGGCCGACACAACACCACCTTGACGAGGAACTGTAGCTGAATAAGCGAGCTTTACAAGTCAGCCCAGTAGTTAGCTTCGTGTAGTTAATAGAGAGATAAGGACGGTGCCTACTTTTGTTACTGCGCATACGTTCTGCGCATCTGGAGATACTCGGGTTTCCTATGGGTGGTGCCTTTTAATACAGGGTTATTTTTGCGCGGTTTAAAACTATGCTGAGAAAGCAGAACTTAGCAAGTGCTCTTTGTATCTAAAATAAAAATTGGGGGGAACCATGCATTTTTCGGAGATAAGAAAGCCTCAATTTGGAAAAGAAAACGCCACACATTACTCTGTATTTTACGGCCTTTTAGAATAATTGTTGCTTAATTATCTTTCAAAAATGCGTCGTTACGCCCAGTTTTCTTTTTGGATTTCCACATAGTCATAAACAGCGCAAAATACTTCGGTTTTAGTAGGCACCATCCTTAAGCACCATGTTCACGGCAAACCGCAGAGCTGACCACGTGATCATGTTTACCCTATATTTGGCGCTCGCTGTTTTCAGTTTCTCGGAAAAATTGAGTAGTTTTGCGTTAGCATCAAAGGCCGGAACTGTTTTGCACTATTCTCCCCTATGTACTCATTTTTGCAAGAAAACATAAACGTCAGTTTCTCAGAAAAAGTGAGTAGTTTTGCGTTAGTATCAAAGGCCAGAACTGTTTTGCATTTGCACTATTCTCCTCTATGTACTCATTTTGGCAAGAAAACATAAACGCGAATCTCGCGTTTGCCATTTGCCGCAAACGTGGTGCTATATCTCTCTAATAAGAATGTTCTCTTTTTTGCAGGTACGAGTTTGTTGTGTTACCAAATGCATTCATTGTACACATGCCACACTCCCCTTCATTTGAAATTTTCAAATTCAGATCAAGTTCCTTGTACAGAAAGTGAGTGTTATTGGTTTACCTTTATTTAATGTAGGAACCAAGAAGCTACCAGTCTTGTATTAAATTACCAAGTTATGTTCTTTCTCTTTTAGTATGTGTATATTGTTTCAACTTTTGTTTAGCAGTAAAATGGATGGAGCATGTTACTTGAACCCTGGTGTTTAGGCTATGTCTACACTATACCGGATAGCACTTGTGCCGGTACAAAAAACATAATATCGGATAGCGCTTTCGTTCACACACACGACGCCGATTTCGGATCGTTTTTTGTGCCGGAGCGATGCTGTGCTGCTTCAGTCGTGAAAGTGAATCATCACATGTCGGATAGGTTTTCGTGACACTTTCTCAAGTTGTGTGAACAGAGAATCGAACCGAAACGGAAGCCAACAACGAGGAGCGAGGATTGGATTCTAGTGGAAAAATGGCGGTGGTTTTGGGCCACTTCTGTTCACACCACGCCGGATTATTTTTCACAACGGCATAAAATGCTATCCAGCATAGTGTAAACATACTTAAACGTAGCTTTAGATCATTTTTCACCAAGGTGAAGTTTGGAGTTATTGAACTTTCAATAAGCCCTTTGATTGAAACAACGAGGGTCAGTGGATCAAGACTATGCATTGTAATGTTGTTTCCCACTAGGCAAGAAACTTAAAGGGGAAGTATCATGGGGTTTTTGGTATCTTTTGTGACAAAGGATGAAATAAGACCTTCAATTAGCTACCAAATAATTCCAGAATGACAAGAGGAAAGAAATCAACTCAATTCTTGAAAGGATTTTGGAAACAAAAATGCGAGAACTTGAAAAACATTAGCCTGACATTTTTCAAGTTTCAATCCATACCTGCCTACTCTGTCTCTGGCCAGAGGCACTAATCAACAGTTTTATTGCACTGGGTGATAATTTATAACAAACTTGACAATTATTTCGTTGTTTCTGCTGACAGACAAACATTTTTGGGTTTGAAATGACAGCAAATTTGCGTGATACTTCCCCTTTTAACTCCACATCATCGCTCCTTACCCATGAGGTGTGTAAATTGGTACCGTGAAACGTTAAGGGAAATCTGGCATTTTGCCAAAGGTCGCTGTGTGATGGAATCCACTGTAACGAAAAAGATGGCGACTGGTACATTTATCCATAATTTTTAGCGTCCGAAAACCCTAAAAACGCTCAGAAAAGTTCTAAAAACGTCAAACCTAGCATACCCAATGTTGCTAGTACAGGGACAAATTTTGCAAAAATTGTGAGTTTCTATGTGTCTATTGGCTGTGCTAGGTTCGCAAGATGTGGTGGTACAATATACAGCCGTACAATGTACAATGAGCATCTTTTTCCGTGCGGTGTGTTGTGTTTTATCCAGGGGAGAGTAGAAATTCCGAGTTTAGTACCAGCTGCATGGGCCTCGTGTGGCCTTGGGATAATTGAACCTGAAATGGACTAGTGTGGGTTTAGATTTGCTTAACTCGCATGGCCAAAGCAAAAATCTGGTTTGATTGGTAACATGCAGTCGAGACAGTACTATAGACTGTTAAAATATTCTTTTGTCTGCATTCAAATTTGCCCCCTTGCCTCGTTCAAGTGAAATATTCTTTTGATTTTTGAACTCAAGAATGTGGTTACTTAGTAAGGCTAATTTGAATGCAAACGAAATAATATTAAAATGTCAGCCATTTTTGCATAGGGTCTATTTGTAAGCAGCATTCAATGTCATTGTCAGGTGTTGTTCATCTCCGTTCTTGACTAAGTTGTGGAACTTGGCTTTCAACCTTAAATCATAGCACACATTTAGTGAAAGTTGTTTTGCCCAATTATAATCTTGATGGGTGTTTGTCTTTTTTTTTCTTTCACAGGTGCTTAAATAAGTTAAAACAAGAATTTTTTCAAGATCTGATCGCAAAATATGGAGGAGAACACCTAGGAGAAGTAGACATGGACAGTTAACAATAGCTAAACTTGGTTTGTGGTCATCTTAAAATATTATCACATGTGTATTGAGTCTTATTTAACACAAAGTCGTTATCTTGTGGTCAACCTTTGTAATACAGACATTAGAAGAACACTTTGAAATCCAGTTTGTGCTCCCTCACAGTTCCTCTCTCTGTTTTTTTGTTTCCTTTTTGCTGCTCAAGAAATTGAAATCTTGAACCCGACTTGACAGGCACGTCAAGATCAATACAGACACCAAAAGGCAAATGTCAGCATCCAGATAAATACAGTCGAAGCTCTCCTTGCGACCACTCTCGTAAGCGACCAGCTCTAGTTACGACCACCATTGTGAAACCCTGTTTGAATTGTCACTTAAACTCTGTAATCAAAAGCTCTCGTAAGCGGCCGCTCCCATAAGCGACCGCGACCACTTTTGGGAATTACCAACTGATCTTTTCCTTTGTTTTTAAGCTCTCGTAAGCGACCACTCAAAGATTCTGATACTTCGTTATCACATGTACAGTAATATAGCACTGCCTTATAATTTTCAGGGATGAATATTTGGAATCTAAAATTCAAGATGATTTACGGCTGGGTCGAGAGTGTTACCCTGAGAATGAGGTAGAAAGCTTCATTCTAAAAGCTCTGATAAGTGACCAGCTTCTATTGTTTCAGCTTTTGGTTGCTTACGAGAGTGCATTCTCCTAAGCGGCCAGCTCTAGTTACGACCCGGCACTTTTTCCAATTCCCGAGGTGGTCGCTTACGAGAGCTTCGACTGTATTTGCCAGGAAAGAGTCGCATTTTACTGAACATGATTTTGAACTGCACAAGCATTGTTGTAAAGCGCATTAACCATTTGAATATCAGATATAGAAAATGCGCTAGATAAATTCTGTCATCGTCATTGCAAAAGCAGTTTTTTTAAAGTTACTTTTGCAGTCTTCAAGACCAAGTGAACTGTCTGATCAAGTGTTAGTTTTCCTGAATGAGGTGACTGCAAAATTCTTTTCACAGTTCTTTTCACCCCTGTAAAGTTTGTACAATGACAAGATGTGGACAGAATATGTAGCTTCCAATGAGCTTCCAATCCCAGTATAATGCGGCCTTTAAAAGTGATTCAAATTCGAATAACGATATTTATTTTAGCATGAAGCTTAAACGTGATCACTACTTTTCAATGACTAGTTTGGCTGGTGTGGATTTCTGTTATAGTTAAATTTTATAATCCAGGGTTTGTTTAGTGGGCGTGAGTCATGCCCCTCTTTTGGGTCCACTCTTTTCTTTAGCATGCGTACAATTCCCCCAACACAGCTGGATATTCATCCTTTCATCATTCGCAGCAATTCATTGTCTCAAATATTATTTACACACAGAAGTAGACTTTGTCCTTTGGTAGTTGACGATAAACCAAGTTTGTTCTTTTGCCCACTGAGGCGTTATCATTAATAACTTTAGTATAGAACCTAGAAGCTGACAAGTCAGTGAGCTAAACTTTGGTGGCTATTTATTTATAAAAACCACATTATCAAAAAAAAAGAGAGATACAAATATTGTCAAATCTTCCTGTACATAGCTATGTGTACAAGCGAAATTTTCTCTCAGTCGTTCCACTATGTTAAAAGAGGTAGTATTACCTACTTGTACTTTGAATGTCGAAAAATCATATTTGTATCGACGGAATCGCTAAAATAATGGTTCAGTTTTGTTTACAATAAGCCTACCATACTACTATACAGAAACTAGAGTTAATTATCTTTGGTCGTGAATGACCAAGATTGAAATGGATTGCAACTTGAAAACGTGTCCAATTTTTTCAAGTTCTTCCAGGGTATTTTGGAAAAATCGTCGAAAAAAACTGGGCATGGGAGGTTTGACAAACAAAATAGGTTCAAGCGTACGTATCAGTTGTGGTTTAAACATGTACTTACTTAAAGTGATCATGATTGATAATTTTTTGAAGTTGATAATTTTATTTCTGGAATTATTTATACAAAAACGTTTTTGGAAAAATTTGAAAGCAAAATGTTTTATTTTTGTAATGGTTGAAGTTCTGGTTACTAATTACAACTTGATTAATTTGTTTGTGTAAGATAGTGTGAAAATAATAATTTATTTGTAATTATGTGCAGAATTAAATTGACGTTATTAAAATAAGATGTTCAACACTGAAACATTGTACATGCTTCTTTGCAAACCGACATATTTTTTTGGACCAAGGTAGGGGGTCCTACCTCTCTTCTCTCGTTCCCCTTCCCTCTCCCCCTGGCCATTTACGCCTGTTACGCAGGCTATGAACCACAGCCTCCTTTTGCCCCCCCCCCCCCCCCCCCCTCCCACAACATCTTTAACCAAATTTTTCTGATTGGAAAACTATAACTTTCATAAATTTCACTTTTAATTGGCATGTTGACCGAAAAATGGTGAAATTCTGTCGTGACCGTGGTTTGGATATGTGATCCTAATTACCATATAATTTTGCCAACTTTAGCCTTCAATTTCTCCAAGAATTATTGATCATTTGAGAAGCCATATCAAACACCCGAAAGTGTGTTTCATCGGATATCCAAGTACCTCGAAGTCGTTTAAAAAAACTCGGCTGCGACTCGTTTCTTCCACCTGCTTCTCAGTGTTCGGATAACTGATGAAACACTCTTCCTCGTGTTTCGATATATTACGTCAATGGTTTCAAGTCAGTGACTTTGTGGAGACAGACAAAAATGAAGGCCTGGTCTTATGTTCACTCAAAGGACTTTTTAAAGGATTATTTCCAGGAGGGCTGGCGGCATATTATTAGAGGGGTTGTCGTATTGTATCTGTCTGGTGTAGCTTATACTACGAGCAGTGCCTTGTCTCTCTTAGGGATAGTAAAGCGAGCGCGCGAAAATTGCTTCGCTCGCTACCAGCAGATGGGAACATTCACGTCGCCGCATCACCCGACTGGCCTCTGTCTTCCCTCGTAGCTCAGTCGGTAGAGCAACGGACGATCAAATCCCGTGGTCGTGGGTTCGATTCCCGCCGAGGTCGGAGATTTTTTGTTTGCCTCGTGCAATCTCCCATTTCCTTACTAGGGTTTATGCATCAGTCAATTCCAGCTGTGCTCCCCCACCGGGAATTAGGATATTTTGAAAATAAGCTGGCAAATGCCCCACAGCCGGGACAAAACGTTGCTCAAATGCCCCGGGGTAGGGGCTCAAAAATATTTTGTTTTCTTCCTTTCTCGACTTACTTGCAATAAAATCTAAGGTAATTCAGGCCAAAGTTAGTCCCAGCTAGGTTTAGTGCCAAATAGGTCATCCCATTTGCGTCCTATCTAGACGTATTCTAGAAGAAACTTACTGAATTTGCCAATGAATTGGTCATTAGAAGAAGCGAAAATGTTATAAGGTAAAAAAAGTGAGATGGTCAAAAGCCCCAGGGTAATTGGGTGGAAGGCTAATGCCTGACCCCCAAGATGGACAGTGCAGGAAAATGCCTCACTATTGTCCCCCGGGGGGGGGGATGGGCACAGCTGGAATTGACTGATGCATTACGCTAAGTAGGAAATTCATGGGTGCACTTTAGCACTACAACATACCCTGCAGAGTTAATTCTATGATCCTTCATTTGTGTCCTTAGTGCTAGCGGCACAACATTCATTTGCAACGAACGGTAGACTGGTAAAACAAAAACCGCGAAAATAAAACGCGTACAGAATTGAATGAGAAAAGTGGAAGTGGAAGAAAGGTCAACGGACCTTTTATCTTCCATTTCCACTTTCTAAGGTCACGAAACAGGTTACCCATGCGTCAAATACGACATACATTAGAAACATTACAAAGCTTGAGACCTAACTCGGTGAACATAATTTTCATTTCAATCTTTTAGATACATACTGTAGATCACAGAACATAACACAACTATCCAACTTCAGGTCAGATACTGCTCAGATTTCCTACAGCCTCATAAAAATATTGGAAGGAATTTTTTGGAGCATGAAGAATATCTGAGCTGGAACTTCTCAAGTAACTACAGTCAAAATAATAATCCACTGGTTTCACCTTACTGCCACACAGAACAATGAATACTAGCTTAAAAAACATTGAAAAATAATCATTCTTGCAAACGAGATGGCTGAAAATATCAAATTATTTTAATTTTAGGGCTCAAAGCACCCTGCAAGCAGGTCCTCTCTAAAACTCTGCTAGCAGGTTGGGCTCACATAACTAGTACAACAAGACAAATTCTTTGCAACACAATTTAGTGAAAAAACACATTTTGCTAATCATTTACCTCAAGACTGATGAATCATTATACGCTTATTATGTCATGTCAACATGATAAATTACAGCTGTAGCTACTGTATAAATACTATTGTCTCAGGCCTGAAGAGCTACCAAATCATTTTATCAAGGCTTTTTTTTTTTACACCACTAAATACATTGGTTCCTTCTAGGATGTCAGTGACCAATGTGCATGGTGCCGAGAATTTTCATTAGTAACTTCCTTGGAACAGATTAGTCTGTAACACAGACAAATATGCCCCTGAAATAGGCCTTATCACGGGTTTCGACGCAAACACGTCTGAAATAACAGTATTTGACTGTTATTTCAGACGTGTTTGCCTACTCGTCAAAATGGCGTCAAAAACCGTGATAAGGCCTATTAACATTCAAGATGTTTCCTTGCATCCTATGACATCAACAACTGTGAAGCTTAATAGTCTAATACTTCCCGTACCACCTTGGTTGATACTCAGAGTAAAAACCTGTGATATTTTCCTTTTGTTTTATATCTTTTGTTGTTTCACATGCTATTGTTCTCCTGGAGTTGATACCTTTTGGATTTACTTTGCTTTCTGTCACTTGTGAGTTTTGGCATCTTTTTACACCGAGCATGAACCCACCTCTGTCCAGTTGCATAAAGTTAAAAGACCTTATTATAAACAGCAGCATCAACCCCTAAAGCCCCAACAGTGATCAGCATCAAATTTCTCTTTGTAACATCAAAGCTTACTCAACCCTTGAGGTCATGAGAATTAAGGATATGATCACACAAGGTGAATTTTCTAGATATAATTTTGAATAACTTCTCCCCAGTACTTTTATAAGAAAAGTATGGGGATGAGATAGGAGAATTTGATCTTTGATATTAGGGGTTAAAGCTAAGGGTTAAATAGCTGTACATGTATTTGTATCAGTATTGCAATCTTCTTATTAAACACACACTAATCTACTTAAAAATGAGAAAAATAATTATTCTTAAATTTGTTGGCTACCTAGAACAAACATCAATAATTATTGCCTTTTTCATGCCCTTAAAGGGCAGTGTAATTCAGTATTGATTTTGCAAGTAACTCAATCACATCCAATGTATTCACTATTCACGCTTACTTGAAAAACAATATTAAGTAAACCACACTCTAAATTAAAATTGCAGCAATTGTGACTGGTGTATGACTTGCATACCATGTTCATATAAAAAGTCACTTATCACAAGAGTCTTAAGCCAGCTGTTATAGTAAAGTGATTGTTATGGCTGTGAATTGTGGGTCTTTCAAGTCATGATACTCTTGACAGTTTTCTGTAGTTGTTCTCCTCAAGACGTGTGTTGTTGTTGTTGTTGTTGTTGCTGTGTTTCATCATGAGTCTGTTGTTGTGGTTCTCCTTCCTTGTGTTCCACAGCTGTATCTGTTACCTGCTGTCAAACAAACGAACAAAACAAAACAACACATTAATGAAAGAACTCTTCATGTAACCTTACACTACACAACATACAATGTAATGTGACCCTTCATTACAACATCCTCCTTAAATAAACAAACACACAAATAAATAAATAATTAAAAATAAATAAATCACTTTATTTAGTGTCAAAGTATTTAGGACTGTGAAACTAATTGCATAATTGTGGACACCAGACACTATAACTCAGTGAAATAAATATCCCAAATGAATATAACATTAATTCTGTTAAAAATCCTAATTGGTGGGAGGCAAACTAGTTGGCTATTTACAAAATGTGGTCTTGGATTTGCAAATAGGATCACCGTGAAACAAATCCAAGTGTTCTAAGTGGGACTTGAAACTGGGGCCTCTGGTTTACAAGGCTGGCGCCACAACTGCTATGCACGCCATCTCACCTACAACAACCACTTTTTCTCCTTACATGATATTTTCTTATCAAAAAACCTTGTTAATCAAAGTTCCAGCGATCAAACTTTTTACAGACAGTGTAGTCATAATAACAGGATTCAAAAATCTGTCTGCAGTCTCCATAATTTCCAACAAGTGAGTCAATTAATATTTTTAGGAAATATACATGGCCTGGAACCACAAAAACTATCTGTAATGATGCGGCATATGTAAAAAAAGTGGGTTTTTGTAAAAAAATGGGCTTCAGCTTTACTCTGAACACCAAAGAATGAGTAGCAAGAGCACATTAGGAGGGCAAGAAGACTCCAAAGCCTCAGAGAGGAAAGCCCCACAAGTGGGTATGGTAAAATGGCATTTGACGTTTGTCTGAACATCAAAGAATGGGCAGCAAGCCCACAAGAGGGAGCAACAAGACTCCAATAGGCTCTGAGAATGAGAGTCCCAATCTTGGAAGTGTAGATGAAAGGGGTCTGCATGAAGCTCAACAAATTTGGAGATATATAACGTCATGTTTTTACTGCACTAAACAGTGGATTTGCCATTAAAACTGTGATCAATTACCAACCACGTGTATGTCTTAGCAATACCCAACCCTGTTTTTCGCTTATATGAACACCAACCTTCACAAGTTTACTAGCAACATTTGCTGCAGCATCTGCTACCTGTTTCTGCTTCTCCTCTTCCTCTAGAAGCTGTTTCTCAAACTCTGCTAGTTCATCATCAGTGTATGGATGCTCCTCTTCCACACTTTTCCAGCCATCATCCTTCTCAAATTCATTGGTTTTACTGGCCCTCAGAAACTCATCCATAGATACAAAGCCATCTTTATCTTTGTCAATCTGAGCAGAGAAAGACAAAAAAAAACTTACTGCCATCCTTTCCCCTTATGTCAGAGACAGAAAAAGCTCCAGAAACTTTTAGAAGTATCAGTGACAAATGTTTCACCTCTGTTGAAAAATAGTTGTCCACAGGTTTTATTTATCGACAACAAGCTGTCTACAAATTAACACTCAATTGACCTTCTGTCTTAAAAGATTGATTACTACTGATTTAAACTAACAAAAATCATATCATTTTCAAGACCCACAAAAGATGTTGAAAGGCCCAAACAGTTTTCATTGCTTACATGGAGAAACGTTTGCAATGTGCTGCAAAAAAACGAAAACAAAAAAACACCCTTCTCTCTTATTTTACAGTACTTGAGGCAGTATTTACATGTATGCCAGTAACCTTAATTATGTACATTTTGCCATGCACAAAATTGCAGGTACAGTGTACAGACCATTGAGAACCATTTGTATCATGCATTATCCTGAACACTATCATGCCACATGATCAATTTAATACAACCAGACTTGGAAAAAAGTTAGCAGTGAGCTACATGCATAATTCCCTCTAGTGCTGATGTGCTTTACAGCCAGACATGTACAATCATAAATTACCTCAGACATAACATGTTCTCTCATTCTTGCAATCTCCTCATCTTTTTCCCTTGGATCAAAGTCATCATCTTTTTCGTCATAAAGTTTGTCAACCTAACAAATGAGTAAAACCAAATTGAAATGGTAGAACAAAAATATTGAACATGTTTCACAAAGTATCTCCTGGGTCTTGGGTTTTACACTGTATATGAGACCTAAGGTTGGTTTCCTGTTCCTGGGAACAATTTTGGTTGAGGAATACAATTATTATCATAGAAAGTTTAAAAATTTACACATTAATTTATGTACTTTGCTATCATTTAGACATGCTGTAATGCTGAGTCGGTCACCTGAGGTCTCAGTGAAGACCTGGCTAAATCAATGATGCCACAGACCTTATGCAAAAATAGCTCACATTTTAATATTCTGTTGTCTGCATTCAAATTTGCCATACTAGCTTTGTCAAAGTAAAATGTTCTTTTGATGTTTGAACTCAAGAACGAGGTTAGTAGGGCTCATTTGAATGCAAACAAAACAATATCAATTTAAATTATTATTTATTGTAAGTTGGTCAACCAAATGTCTGGATCAAGATGTCTGAAAAAAATTATTCCATTTAACAAAGGGGTGAAAAAAAAAAGTAAAGGGGTGATTTTTCTGCAGAGCACCCCAACCTCCCGCCCCATCCCCCCCCCTGCCAAAAATACACACTTATAGTAAGACAAGTACATATTACACTCTTGTATGCGAGTCCCTCCCCAGCACCTAAATCTTCAAATTGTTTTTATCAACAAATTGGTCATACACAACTTTGTACAAGAGTATTGCTTACTTCCTTGATGAACAGTGCCTCTAACTCTGAAGTGTCTAAGAAGTCGTCACCATTTGTATCTAGTAAAGAGAAGATGGAGAAATTACAATTAATTCCAACCATTTCATAAGAAGATGGTTAATGCATTAAAAACATAACATTGTATCAACATTGTGTTTAAAAAATTCAATCGTGCATGAAACAAATGGGATTCCTTTGTTGGGAAGTCATAGTGAACTGAATTATTCTTGAACAACACTGATTAAAGATGTAACTTGGATCAGTACTGAAAGCTTTATTGACAAATAAATTTGTAATCATTGCATGTGATGACCTGTCACAACTGATGGCAACACTGCTGAAGAATAAATCACAAGAAATTTCAAGAATTTAATTTTTGCCACATAGCATGAACAACTTTTGGTTTGAAGAAGTGGGAGTTTCAAAAAATTGTGGATTCAAATCAAGATTCCATTGCACATGTACATGTATGCTCAGAATAACTCACCATGAAGTTTGAAAAACGTTCTTGGTTCAAAATCTTTTGCATCGAGTCCATCAGTTTCTTCCCAAACTTGCTCCAATTGAGCTTTACTTCCCTACACAAACAGACATACATTAGCTATGGTATGAACAACCTCATAATAATTTAGTTCAAGCTGTCAACAGTATATGAAATGTCACACGGGGGCTGCCTTCAATCACTTGAGACAAGTTAACTACATAGACAAAAGCTTGTGTTCTACATGGTAACGACACCAACAGATTAAAGGAGGGCCTCAACCAGATGGCATCCCTAGGAAGACTTGGCTGTCCATGCAAAGAATGGAGGAGTGAACCATCAAATTTAGTGATGGGGCTACACTAGCCACATGACGCATGGAGACAAAATTCACCACGCAACAGTTAATGGGTGTGGCTACAAGAAGCATGCTGTGCAAAACCCTCAGGAGGGGTTGGCCTGGAAGCTATTCACCCGTCTCAGAAAGACAATAACAACAACAACTACATTGTATGTAGCCCATTTAATTGTCACTGATGTTCACTAAAATGTCTGATCTTTTTGTAGTTACTGGTATGTTAATAGCAAAATGAGGTAATAAATATAATAATATACAAGCCATTAAAATCATCACTCATGATGTTATCATCATGTGCATCACCCAATCCTCACAGCTGATCATAAAATGTAGGGTAAAGCAGTTTGAATCAGTAATAAGAACTGGACCTACAACAATCTCAACTTACCGGGTGGTGAAGGTTCTTTGATGCATTTCGGTGTTTCTCCTGTAGTTGCTCATATTTCAGCTCTTCTTCCTTGCGTGCCTTTTCATCCAAATCCTTTAAGTGTTCCCTTCGTTTATGTTCCTTCTCCATTTCATGCTTTTTGAATTCCTCTTTACGCTCTCTGTCTTGCTTATCCATTTCTTCATGGTGCTGTGAAAACAGAGAAATCAACAGATAGATTTTAACATATTAAATTACTAAAGGCTCAAAGCTGTTAGAAATAAAGGGGTCTGCGATGCATACTAAACAAATCTCATAAATAAATATTATTTATCAAGAATCCGAGAATACAGTAGATTGAAAGAATGGTGGTAAAGTGATGATTTTTTACATCTTATCATAAAAATGATAAGTAGTGCTAAATACATGTAGTTGTGATTAAAATTTCAGTCTTAATTTTACAACTTGTGGTATTCGAATTCAGGCTTCTTTCTTAAAACATTAGAAGACATTCACTGATACAGTTCTGTATTCACTGTAGCACCCTCCACTTTGTATGATACGTGATTGTACTGTCCTTGGACTGGAAACAGCAGATATTCCGATGTTCCATTCTCAATAGGAAAGAGGAGTACCTCTGTTTTAAAAAATCCTTATGCTGGTGGGTCAGTCAACGGTGGATCGGTACTGTTAGAAATGACTGATGCATACTGATTGATACAGATAATAAGTTTTATACAATGAACAGTGTAAAACTCACATTTTGATTAGTGCAGGGGAGTTTGTGATTAGAATATAGACACACAAATGACGTCATCGAGTAGTGTGACCAACGCAGATGGTCAGAGTCTAGAGTCCAACCAAACTGCCTGATCAACAAAGTTTTTCATACTGTTTTGGCATATAGCAGCAGACAAACATAGGCAAATTTTGATGGACTATAATTGCCATATGATTGCAAGTGACCTCAACCAGGTTAAAAAAGCTTAAACTTTGTTGTGATGTGAAAAGGAAGAAAACATTTGTCCAAGTATGTCACCAATAGAAATCCAGAAATGACAAGAAATCATTCACAAATCAGAGTTACGAGCCTGATATGCTGTAATATTTTAATGGTCAGAAATTCCTTGTGGAATAAGTTTTGAAAATATTCTTCGTGAAATTCTTTCAGATTATACTCTAATTTAGAGGATCACAATTGCGTGTATGTAGGAGTCTAAAAGTTTCCTTGAAAGTTCTTGACTTGGCTCAGTCAATGTGATGCTCGCTCACGAAATGTAGTCAAATGTCTTTGTAATAAATTATTGTATAAAACAAACATTTCATTTTGCTATGGGTCTGTACTCTAAGAACATCAGTCACACTACTCGCCATACTTCTTTGTTTTTACCTCGGTATCAAGAGTACAGACGCATGGCAAAATGGAATCTACACTGTATCTGTTAAATTGATTAATTGATATTGATTACTATTGACTGCCATTTTAGCAAATGGATTCGCCAGGGCATTAAAATGTTGACCTTCAGAACACAGCAATTAAAGTAAAGAGTTCAGCAGGACATTTATCGTGTATGTTGCCGCAGTAACAAAGTTATTTATTTTCGTAAACTGAAGAGTAAGTAGTTGCCACTTAGAGTCATTTTGGTTATTTTGTCGCAATAGGATCCAAAGAAAAGCGGCAGTAAATATCAGGGTGACTAAATCTGTCGCACCACTGAAAGACGTGTTAGACATAAAATGTCCCGCATTCTTTGTTATGTTACGGTTATATTTGCTCAGGAAGTGGAAAGGCAAACCTGTGTTTTCTTGACACTCGAAATTTATAATTTACTGTTAGCCCAGCTTTTCTGTAAAATTTTATACTGATCACCGCTCTTACGAAATAAGCTTACAACTTTCTCCTTTAAGACCCAAGCCTACCTTCCACAGAAGTTTCTTGAAATCTTCAGGTCCAAAGAAATTAGGATTTTCATCATCAAATACAGGATTCCAATACTCCCGTTCCTTAAGCCCATTTATGTGATCGTTCATTTGTCGACGAATCATCCTTTGCCTCTCTACTTCCTGTCGCTTCAATTCATCGAGCTTGGTCCTTACATCGTGTTTTACTAGATCCAAATCGTCAGCAACTTGGCCAGTTCTTAACTCTTCCTCGGAAGCGTTCAGTAATTTTTTCACATAATCATCGTCATTCTCTAAAATTTCAATAACCTGCTTCAAGTATCGGGCGTATTCAGGGTCGCCTTTCCCCTCCGTTTCGTCCGCGTCTTTCTTCTTTTTATCTTTTCGAACAGGAGGCGCCACACAAACAACCGCCAATCCGATGAGAAACAGACAAATCAAGGTTGGCTTATGCCACATTTCTGAACCAGTTCGCCACGAAAAATCAAAGTATCGATGCCTCGAGTACTAGATCCACGTCGATTACAAGGAATTTACACAAATTTTCGGGCAGGAAAAATTAAATCAAGGGGAAAGACCGCTTGATGATTGTCTCTGAAACGTGGCACAATGACCGGCCGAGCGTGCAGTCACATGGACAGCTGGGTAAATGTCGTCCCCAGTGCCTCGTGAGACACGCAGCCGTTCTTTTGTGACGTCGTTACGTTACCGAACGTTGCGTGACGACACAAAGAACGGCCCCAAACCGAAATATTGGGCAATTATTCTTCTTCAGCTTATATATCCAATATTGTCGTTTTTCTCTTTTTAACTGCCTTAAGGATCATTCTTGCCACCTATAATTTATTAGCGGCGTCAAGTATATCTGCAAGGTTGATCGGACTGCGTAGAAAACTTATGATAGAGACCAAACCGAGAATCAGCAGTCCACGCTTGATTCGCGGTTTGGTCTCTATCCGATGTCGCTGTCGTGTAAGTTTTCTACGCAGTCCGATCAGCCTTGCAGAAATTTGAGTCATTTATATTTTTGGCTGATTAGATCTTTCACAGATCCTGCGTCTACTTGCAGCATTTTCGTTGTGCGGTTCCTTGCAGATTGTTTGCTTTCAAGTATATCGCGCCTTTTAAAATTTTCAGGCTTAGTAGTTTTTTTGTTCATCGAGTACCATTGAGTGGGTGGAGGTAAACAGTAGAGCACGGATGGCGGTATTATATTAGCGGCGAGGCAAATACGTACCAACATTCAGCGACACTATGGTGAATAATTACTTTAGAATATACCAAACTGGCGGATTGGCATATCTAAAATTTCCATGAAAATTACTCGCCCGCGAAATCCAGGACGCGGCGTGCGAAAAACACTATACAATGGTTTTGAAAATACCCTAAACTCGTCCAAATTACGAACAAGAATTCAATAGTCTTTCCATTTTTAAATCTATTTCTCACCAACATGTATTATTTAAACGTGGAAAAATACAATCTTTTCATACGGACGAGAAAAAGAAGTGCATTAGAGTGAACGAGTACGGCAAAGGCTTCTCTTCTCACTTTTTCGCACATTCCGGCCAAACCCACTGGCTCACTTTCGCTCTTCCATGTCGACTATGCAGATCAAAAAGGGACTGCTACCAGGCCACGTCACTCATTAGTTGCGTTGGCGTCACAAGCCCTAGAATCTACTAGACAAGTAGAATACACCTTTGTTTTTTATACATACGAACGTCTAATTTTTGGTCTGGGGTTGAACGTTGTTAGTTGTATTTTTGGCTATTTGACCAAGATGTTCTCTGTCATAGTACTTCAATAGATCTATACGGACGTGACCAAGACACCTATTATTTGGGTCAATTGGACAATACAGACTGAATTTTTTATCCGTATTTACGCTGTTTATTTTAAAAACATTTGATCGTAGTAAAAATGTTCTCTATATGATTTTCCAATGAAAAAAATCCCCGGCGTTGTCTCCCCACCACCACGGAAGAAAAAAGAAATGCCAAGTAATCACTCAAACCAGGATAAAATATTGTCAGTTACTATGGACTAAAAAGGAAAGAAGGAATAAATAAAGCACTTGTTAAGTATTGAGTGGGAGGCTAGAAGTATCAATACAGATAATTGCTGTGAGTGCTGGCGACTGTTTAGTTTAGTCCGGTGAACTGACGGTCTCAGCTGTGGGCTTGTTACCCAATATCTTCGAACTGAATGCGTAGGCCCGGAACATACCAGAGTTTTTAATTTTGTATTCACGTTTATTGTACTTATTACAACACAATTGACTCCGAGAATAGCCTCAAATGCAAAAAAACAATTTAACGTGTAAAAATTATTTTAGTGGCGCGAGAGATGCATGAAATATAGAATATAAAGAAAATATAGAAAGTTATCAAAAGAAAGGCATTGCCATAAGGACGGTCTGTACTGGTCTGAGTCATCCTCTCTTGTCTGAGTCAAAGACCCCATACAAGACAGACCACGTTCTAAAAAATATTCATATCATACAAACTAAGATTATATGAGACCGGACAATTAAAAATGTAAAAATGCATATGGAGATATGTGCAAAAAAATCAATAAATTATCAATTAAACCCCTGAAAAAAAAAAAAAACCTCACGTATTTCCAGCTAAAAACTCCCTCACTCCTGTCTTAACTGGTTAGCAATGGCTATTGCCTGACGAACAGGCAATGGTAAAGTGTTCCACATGTCCATGACCCTAATGAAAAAACTAAACTTAAATGTATTAGTTCTAGCGTTATTCTTGAAAATTAGAATAATATACCGAGCAGTAGCACCTTTCTCATCCTCGGAGAGTCGGAGAGCCAGGGGCAGCCCTGAGTAGGAAGAAAGGGTTTTTCAGGGGCGAAAGTTTACAACATTAACAACTTTCGTCCATGAAAATGATCCTTCCTACCGACTAGCTGCTCCTGGGTCTCCGAGGACGCACCTTTCATCAGTCAAGAACTGCTAAAGGTGATAAGCAATAGACGGGAAAACTGATCCTTACGGCAGTTAAAGCAAGACGAAAACAAAATCTTGGATACAGAAATTCGGATTTAGTAGTAAAGAAAATCTGCAGTTTTCTTCAGCAAAATGTCACCTCAAAATTTCGTAACCCTGGAAAACTAATTCATTTCGTGCTCGAAGGGGCAATTATGTCGTTAACTGCAGGAATAAGATTACGTTCCCTAAAACTTTTTGCAACTTAAATTTTCAGCGAAAGAATCCAAACAGATCGACTTGTATTAGCTTACCGTTACACATGTATCATATGTCCTTAAAAGGGCACAAAACTATTTGGGAACAAGGAGACAACAGTTTTAAGTATTTTGCTCAAACGGTCAGTCTCGTTGGCACCTGCCCCTGTTCAAAAAAGGCCATTACGGACATACATCTTTTCTTCAACTAAAGAAGAAAAAATATATTAATGACACATTGACATATAAATCTAAAAACCCTGCCATAATAATGGGCCTGTAACGTATTTCCTTAGTCTATTCTTGCAGACCCCGAAGAAGGTTTGTTTTCCAAACCGTTATACATTCATTTTTTAGTTTACGAAATGTAATAAACCCGGCTGGTAAATAAATAAGGAAATGAATAAATAATTAAGTGTCGTAGTATTTAGCACTATTGTGCTAATTGGGGACACTATAAATCAGTGAAATAAATATGCAAACTGAACATAACATATGTTAAAAATCCCAGCCAGTGGGAGGCAAACCAGTACACTCCAGTTATTTTACGGAAACACCGGCCAGATGAAAAGCGACCAGAGCCAACTACCATGGGATGCCTGTGGTTATCGCAGCCTGCAGCTCGCCGCACGCTGCGCCCTGGAGCTGGTCGCTTCCTGTCATCGTTGCTAAAAGGTCTCTAGTGAGTACGCTAGAGATGCAGTTGCCGGGTCAGGCAAAAACAAGCGTCATTATAATACTTCATCAACAAGAATAATTTCACTGTTCACTGATTTTCAAGATTGTGTGACCATATTTGCTGAATATTTGCTTTCACTGGCCAATCAGGAATGGCTTTGCGGCTTGGCATCGATGGGCTGATAAATTATTTTCGAAGGTGTGTTCTTCACTTTCGCTCTGTTCACAGCTGCACTGAGTTGTACGTCTGCTAACGAGTTTATTTTCCTCGAAGACATGTCTGGTTTAAGGAAGGCCAAGAAGTATGACTGGAAAGACAGCAATTTAGCTTTGTTTGGCTCGGATATAGAGAAAAACGTAAGAAGTTGTTGAAATATGTTTTGCGGATTTTACCTGCAAGGAAATAATGAGGTTGTTGTAAGCTAGGCTTCGTCGGAATTTATTCGTCCACAGCTGTTGTTCAGTAACGTTTTCTACATACAGTTTTATTGTTTGTTTTAACACAGGTGAAAAAGGCATCCGCCGAGACAGAGAAAGCTTGGGAAGGGGCCGGCGAAAAAGTTGGCTTGCAGATATGGCGAATCGTCAAATTCAAGGTGGGCTTAAGCTTACATCGCTCAATATTTTAGAGATTTTTGTCTCTAATAGCGCTTTAATTGCAGAATTTATCGAAACAAATCTGGAATCAGGACTGCTTTGTTTCTTATTTCCAAATTTCGGGCTTAAAAATGTTTTCTCTTTGAGGAAAATTTGTCTGGTTACAAAAGCGTGAAAAAATTTTTTTTAAAGAGCAATATCAAGGGGTACGTAGAACGTTGTGGATCTTTCTGCGCAGACGGGTGTAACATGGGTGTGATCAGGTCGTGTGGAACATCACGATTTCATTGAAGGACTTGATATTTCATTGCTGGTGTTGTAAAAAAAATGGAGAGGCTTAAAGATGCATATACTTTTTTCTTTTCATTGGACATTATTTGCTTCTTCCAGCGTCGTTGTAACCACAGCCCCCCTCCGTTGGGGCAAAATATATGTGGATAAGTGGGGCATGTTTTTCCACCCCATGCCCCGCAGTTAATATTAGGTGTGGTTACAGTAGCCATTTAACCCTTGGGTAAATGGCTGTTGCGCACGGGGAAACAACGTGTTCACGAGCGGTTGCTGAAAACTCTTCTTAAAACAGGGACGATAATTGGCCAAAACAGTAACGCGGTTGGCACTCAACTCCCAACATCACGCTCACGCGACAAAGTTCGCGTAACTTAACTACAAAACTCAAAAATGCTTACGACAATTCAAATCAGTCTATGCGTGCGCGCTCTATCCGCGCGCACACCAGTTCGTGTTCTGTCCTCTTAACACAACGTTTTGTGTGTAACCGATTTTCCCAGAGTGAAATTGCCTTCAGGAAATTTCCATGGATATTTTAAAAAGAACAAAAGAGTTTCCCATGACAGTTCCCGAGGTAATTTTATGGGTTAATAAGAACCCAAAGCCGCTCAACCAATCATGAGAAAGTAAAATGTGCCAAACACTAAAAATAACATGTTGTTTACTCGAAAGGTCAAATCGTACCTGCCACTGCATTTCAAGCTCAACAACAATCAAAACATGGCTCACTCTTTTCACCAGTGGTCCAGAACCCTATCGTTCAGGGGTCGCTGAAACCAATTTTGTGTTCGGGTAAATACCCAAGTTCGTCCTGTCTTCATGATGGCAAACAACGAGTCAGCATGTTCTTAAATATAAAACGAAAAACTGCAAGCTCTGGAAAAAGTGTATTTGTTGTTGGCGTCAACGTTCTCTTCTTGAAATAAAGTCGTGCTGAATTACCAACCCTATTTGAGGTGGAGGTTGTAATAAAAGCGTCAAAATTACCGAAAACATTTAATGATTCGTGTCATTCATGTTTACGTTTATCTGCGTTTCTCATCAAATATGGTAAGGGTTTACCGTTCCCCTTGGGCAATTTATCATCGGTAACCGCAAGCATGAAATTGATCAAAACCCAGACTGAACCCAACCCAAGCTATTTTCCCAAGGGGAGCTTTTGGGGAAGAGGTCTAATGTAACCACACCTATTATGACATGTAAATACTTTAATTTTCACAAAGAGTTTGACTAATTGATTGAATATTTCCATTGTAATCACTAACAATAACCTCGCAGAAATGCTTGCTACAGGGGTCATTTGAGGCTTCCATCATAATTGTACAGTCCCAGAAAAAATCCATACCCACCCCATGGAAGATCATTGGAAATTCCTAGGGGGTGGGGGGTCTTAAAAGTCAAAATTTTAGAAGCAACTTAGCTAAACTGGAAATTCCTGGGGCGACAGGGGGTGCAAAACAGAAAGCCTTCAGTGGGGGGAGTATGGATATTTTCTGGAACAGCTCAAGTTTCTGTGTCACAAGTGATGTTGGAATGATTTTTCTTTACCTTGATCCACTGTTCCTTGACTAAATCAACTTTCCTTTCTTCATTCTAAAACACATTTAGTTTCCTAGGTAGGGAAAGAAGGAGATACCTTGAAGAGATAGTGATAATAAAAAGTTGTAGGTGGATCTCTGACAATACTAATATGTTGCATTATTTTGTAACTTCCTTGGATACATTGTGTATTATTAAGAAACTCTACTTCACATTATATCTCTCCTTCCATGTGTAATGTAATGCACCAGTCAATTCCAACAGTGCCCATCCCCCCCACCCCCCCCCCAAAAAAAAAACTGGGCCAACCACCCAGGGATTAGGATTTTAGGAAAATGAACTTGCAAATGCCCCACTGCTGGGACAAAATAGATGTTCAAATGTACCAGATAAAGAAAAGGTAATGCACTACAAAACAGCTGTGTACCAGGAATTATTAAAAGACATAGGAAATTAAGGGCTCTCTCCCTTCTTCACCTTTTTGTGGGATCCTAGCAGGGATTTAGCACACTAAGGGCCTAGACTAGCGGTCTAACTTTACAAGGAAAAACAAACAAACAAACACAAAAATTTCTAAAGCCACTGTACTAAAGTCAGATTGGATTAATCTTGTCAAGGTGACGCACTGGCCAAAGGAAGACAATGGCAAATTCTTCAGTGGAGATTCCTACATCATTCTGAACACTTACAAGGATAAGGAAAGTGACGAGGTAAGTTATACCATGTCTAACAATCAAAGACAAGGCCAGTGTTGATCAACATCAAAGATATGTTCACCCTAGTTCTTAATGGATAACTTGTGATCAGGCCCTGCCTCTCCCACTTTCCCCTGAGAGGAGGGCCTGTTTGTTAGATTTTGTGTGAAATTAGGTTAAGATTGTGGACTTCTTTTTGATCAATACACGTAGCTCAAATTAATGATTTGTTTGTTTGTATTACGATTGTGTTCCGTTCGACATGGAAAGAACGCACTCCTAATTAATACAGATTGGAGTCAAGATTGTATGGGACAATTTTGATTGAATGAATAGATCCATGGATCTTGGTATGTGTACCTGGCATCCTCCATAGATTTTGCAGGGACAGTTGACATCATCACCAACTTGGTAAAGAGAGAGAGCCTGGGATCGAGATCATCGAATGCACTCCTGGATCGACTGTTGTTTGATTGTAGGCATCCAAGCCTCTGAAATTTCAATTCCATTATCCCTGTTGATGTTGCCAGGGTGAAGTCTTTCGTGGATGACCTCTTTTAGGCTCCCGACGGAGCCTAATATTTTGCACCCAAAAAAAATACATGGACCTTATATTGTTCACCCAAAAAAATACAAGACTGGAAATTTTAGACCCCAAAAAATATGACTTTTATACCCTAAAAATGCAATTTTAAGAAAAGTATACATACTGCCTTTCTGCTGTTCTGGAAATTCGGCACTCCAGCTACATGCAGATTATTCGAATCATGCTTCCGGATCTTGCGGGAAACTTTAGCTTGAATTGGGTAAGAACTATTAGCCTGGCGGAAATTTGAACCCCCAAAAATACGCGGTTAAATCTTCAACCCAAAAAAATACAGGAGTTGAAAATTTTAGACCCAAAAAAATATGTCGGATCCCCCTGTCACGTTTACCCCCGAGTATTCCCCTGGGGCCAGGGCTGGAAGTGTAAGATGTGACTAGGTGTATTGTAATGGTGTAGTAGAGACTAGTTCAAAATTAATTCTAAATTGAATTTTTTTTTTATTTGTTTATATTTTAAAATTTATGGCATTTGTTGGGCTATGTGCGCAGTTTATCACTGCAGTAACCTTAAACTGACTTATTATTTGTTATTTTAATATTCTGAATCGAAGCTTTTGTATGATGTCCACTTTTGGATTGGCAAAGAATCCACTCAGGATGAATATGGGACAGCAGCGTACAAGACAGTTGAACTGGACACCCTTGTGAGTTTTGAAACGTTTGTTAATAGTTATTGTTTGTTGAAAGATCTTGCATGTAGATTTTTTTGCTTAAATATGCTTACAGGTACATGTACAAGCTGTTTACAAAATTATATGCAAAAGTATCCCCCAATTTCAATTGATTAATTTAATCATTTAGTCATCTATTTAAAGGGGAGGGGGGTGCACATGTAATTAATAGCTAAAGTGAGACATTATTTTATTATTGTTATTAGAGAATGATCCTGAAAAATATGTTGGAGGGTAAAGTTTTGAAATGGAAAGTAAAATTCGAAATTTACTTTCCAAAGTGGGAAGTGATGTCAAAAGTTAGTGTCAAGCCCTGCAGGGCCCTGTTGTTGAAAGCCCAATTATGCTAATCCTGGGTTAGCTTGAACTTTTATTCAAGTTTAGTTTCTATTTAGTAAAGATGCTTCCTAAAGATTTTTGTCCCTTAGTTTTAGCTTAGAGTTTTCTTTACCATTAGCTTAAAATCAGCCCTTAAAAACATTTTGAAGAAGCAAGATCATGGGGATCAGCTTTAACTGGCTTTTGAACAATCGGGCCCAGTTGTCCAGTTGGCTCTCTTATCTTAAATTATTAGACAAGTGTATTCATGAAAGATCCCTGATACTAAAACCAATGAATAAGTTGTTCTTATTTGGTTACTTTTCTCTTTTGTTAGCTCAATGACAAGCCCGTCCAGCATCGAGAAGTGATGAATCATGAAAGCAGCTTGTTCAAAAGCTACTTCAAAGAGCTTACAACCATGAATGGAGGGTATGAGAGTGAAATGATTCTCTTTTTTCTTTTGCTATTTTAAATTGATAAGCATGTCAAAAACTTTACATGAAACACCTACACTGTAAAGTTGCCCATCTGTTTAGTCTCACCATGAATAGCACCATATATTCTGTACAGCTGAATTTTTGAAAAACTATTCCACACAGGATGATAAATTTGCTTCAAAATTGACTTGCAATTCCTTCAAATCACTAATTAAATAAGTTCCAGCCCTTGAAGTTGAAATTGTATGTTTTCGCTTCTTAGGCTTAAACAAAGGCTTATTTGAATAAAGTTTTCATTTAGGAAAGCTTTTTGTCTATTTTTCTTTATATTTTCATTGAAGAAAAGCAGTACATGTAACTACATAATCTTAATACATGTAAACAAACACAATAATATTGGCCTTGCAAGCAGATCAAATTTACTTAAAAATAACATCTCTTTTTTCTTTTGTGCTTTTTCTGTTTAGTGCTGACTCAGGCTTCAGGCGAGTTGGGCCAAAGGAGTACAAGCCTCGCTTGCTGAGATTCAATGATGAGGTAAATTTACTGGGTTGGGACATCTCACTCCACAGTGTATGACCAAACCCTTTTAGACTAAGTTTTCTAGCCCAATTTTCCAGAACAGCAAAGAAAACCACAATGCTCATGTGTGATGTACCATTTAAAAGGTTTTGGATGAGTGAAATTCATTTCAAGATAACTGAAAGAAGTTAGGTCTTTGACAGAAATGGTTTTGAGACATCAAAATTAAAAACTGCAAATTAAGTTTCACTGATTGGCACATGTGATAGGGCTACCCGCTCGACCAGCTTTTAAATTTATGCACAAAGACACCTGAGATATGTATATATGTCAGGGTCTGTGTAAGTGCATTTAATTTAAAAAAAAATTGAAAAATTGTAGGGGTGTTAAAGCACATTATAGATATTTACCAGGGGGTACCATTTTTTTCTTTAAACTCAAAGATCATTCCAAGACCAGTTTGCTGTCAAAATTTCACTGCAATTGACCAACTTGATATTGACCAAGTTTTCATTTGTAGGAAAGGGTGAAGTTGTTACTACACAGTCAGTAGGCCTTTTTACAGTTGTGTACTAAGTGACCTGGCCTTGCATTGGAAGCGAGGCTGAAGATGACCTTGTTTTGATTCAAACCTCACTGCTTTTCATATGTAGATCATGCTGTTCTTATGCTAACTAGTTTGCATTTACATATGAAAAGCAGTGAGGTTTGTATCAAAACAAGGTCACCCCCAGCCTCGCTTCGCAACCGAAAACGTCCGAGCCACTTCCGAAGATTTCCGACGATTTTCCGAAGACTTACGAATGTTACGGAAAATGTCCGAAGATATTCCCACGACCTTCGAACACATTAATACAGCCGTTAATACAATTCGAACAGATTGTAGACATTTGAAAGCTTTTGCGATTGTTATAAAGGGGAAAGAAGTAATACATAACAAATGTAAAATGAAATGAAGTTTGTTTTAAGAACAGCTAGTCCGGATTTGTGAGTCATGCATGAGAAATTGTCCTCGATGCGTGAGATTGATGTGTTTAGTCCGCAGGCGTGAGGCTCACGCATAATGCGTGAGAGTTGGCAGGTATACACAACTGTTAAATGGCCTATTGTCAAGTATGAATTTCACATGCCTGGGAAATCTTGTCATTTGTTTGCAGGGTAGAAACAAAGTAAGCGTGAGGGAGGTTCCATATTGCAAAGAGAGCATTACTCCAGACAATGTCTACGTTATTGATAATGGGTTGACACTTTACCAGGTAAGTGTCTCTCTTTCTTTCAATTCAGTGTGGTTCCAGAAAATATCCATACCCCCCCCCCCCCACCTCCCACAGAAGGGATTCAAAATTCCAGAGGTTGGGGGGGGGGGGTCAAGTTTCCTTGAAATTCCTGAGAGGGGGTGTAGCAATAATATATTTGTTTTTTCCAGACCAGTTCCATAATTCTGACATGTTCAGTTTTTTTTTTTTTTGCATTTTACTCCCGAGCCATGGACGCAAAAGTAAATCTTGTTAACAGCACAAAATGAACATTTTCATTGTGGTTGATTTCTGTCGCTGCTTGAGTCCGGTCATTTTCCCAAACAGCGGCTGGCAAGGGAAGCCCATATTGTAGAAATAAGATGAATAAATCCTGTAAATTACACTCGCTTGAATGTCTCCCACACATATTAAACTAGGAACTTCTGTCACTTCCAACTATATCATCGTCATTGCATTTTTTTCGTTGTTTTTTATTGTTTGAACTGAATTATTGGGTCAACGTTGAACTACAGTGACTGTAGTAATTTGGAATTGACAGAAAACAGTTCTCTGATCCCAATAAAAGTAATTCTTCGAGAACTAAGTAAAAACAAGGTAAAACAATTATAGTTCAGGAGGCAAATATTATTTGTCAAAATTTACAAGCCGCATGTGATATAAGCTTAAATCAGACTAATGAACTTGTAACGTCTTGTTTTTTCATGAATTTAAGCTCAAAACATTAATTAAAATATATTTTCGCATAACAGACAGGAAAAATTTCTTTGATACCCATGGTAAACTGATCACATATTAATGATTAAATCATTACATTTGCATATATTTACAAAAGGCATCCCAAGTAATTCAAAGGAAGTATGTAACACAATTTGGTTTACAGAACATTGCAGTGTGTGCGCTGATTACTGCTGAAATGTTTTTGAATACAGGCATGCTACTTACACGTCATTTTCGGCTAATCTTTGAATGAAAAAAATCTAGTTCTGTAAAGATTTTCTAGCTCTGCCAGTATTTAAATTGCCGTGGGGGGAAATCTCTATTCTTCATAAGCTTTGCCTCTCTTTTTCCAAGTTGCATGTTCACTTTAAATTTAATATTAATTAGCTATTTATTACCTTTTCTATTCTATTTGTAATTTATTGTGTGGCAAGATAATAAAAATAAAAATAAATAAAAAATATTTGGACAGGTAGCCAGTAGAAGTGTTGCTTGCAAGCAGTGCTTGAACTGATCAAGGAGGCACAACATTGTTCAGTGTTGCTTTACACTTGAATAATTGATTGCCTTAAGTTGCTGTCTACTTTAGCTAGCACTGACACTTTCAAAAGTTCTTGAACCCTTGTTTTAGGTTAATTAAAAATTTGATTAAAAGTCGGAGCTCTCCTCCAAGAAATGTGCTGAAGATTTATGATAATTTTTCATTTTTTGTTTGCTAATTTAAAGGTTAATGGAAGCCAGTCTGACAAGGATGAGAGGTCCAAAGCCATGGAGTATATCGGTAAATTAAAGGTCAGTGTCAAATATCACGCAAAATAAAAAAACGTAAGCTATATGGGTATGTGCTGCTGTGAAGGGTATGGTTTTCAAGCAATTTGGTCTGGGATAAGGTATAGAAACCAGAGAGTTTGGGTTCAGAATAAGGTATAATTTTCCAGGAAACTGATCAGTTGCTTGAAGAACTTAGCCTAGGAATTGACACTTTAAAAAGGTGTTTTAGTTGTTGTTGTCTTGTAGAAGATTTTGTTTTGGCTGGACTGTGTTAGTGACTGGGTTTCTGGAAAATAGTGACTCTGTGATAGGGTAGAGGTTTTTGGTTTGTAGTCTAGTATAGGGTTGGAACGTGAACTTGGTCTGGTTTAGGGTGAGGGTTTCAGAGTCCCAGCAGCTCACCCCCACCCAAAAAGTTAAAGAGTACCCCCCTCCCCCACAGGTAGGGCCTTAAAGTTGTTAGGTTACTTGGCAGAAATTCTAAACCATCCTCTAGTAA
Organism: Pavona decussata; assembly: GCF_977016875.1. NCBI lineage: Eukaryota > Metazoa > Cnidaria > Anthozoa > Scleractinia > Agariciidae > Pavona > Pavona decussata. Next base: position 2,045,357 of record NW_028145455.1, read on the forward strand.
ATGCACCAAAAGCTTGGTTTGTGGGTGTGGCATTTTCACTCAAGTCTAAAAGGTAACAATTCTGGCAATAAGTAGGGTTCCTAGGTATTTGTTTTGCAGCTTATACCCTTATTCAAAGGCTCTTATAAGCAAGTCATGAATGCTGAGGATATACCTGAGGAACAACCAATTAAACTTCAACTCAATTTACAGTCAATCTAAGCTCCAAAGACAAATACCAGTGAAATATACCCACGAAAACAAATAATAGTTTTGTAAGTAAGTGTTCATTTGATCCCATGGTCATTTCTCAATAAGATAAGTGGTTCAAGTTCCCTGAGAGTTTACAGCTGACCTGCCAAGTGAATCCAGGCCATTTTAATAGTTATTTTGAATCCACTCATAATAACTGCCATGATATCAGTTTAAAAGACAGTTATGTTGTCATTTTAGATTTAAACAAACAGCACTGGGCCACAAATTCAATTCCTGACAAGATTCCCAGTAATGCTCTCTCTTTCAGGGACTAGTAGGGACTATGTAACAAAGACAGTTTTAAAATAATGTACCAAAAATGAACATAAAGCTCATAAATCTCAATGTACAGTCATTTGTAGGCTCGATTACCCGCCATTGTTCGGGAAAATGAGCCCGCAGGATCACAGACCGGACCCGGGAGACGGGGGAAATCGAGCCTAAGTCATGTGCTGGCCATTTAACTTTTGTGAAGATCTTTTTAAATTCAGCACCCAAAGGTGGGGCCCAAATTTTGGATAATTTGAAGGAGTTGTTGCCTGTTGTTGTGGCAAATAATTGCTGTTGTCCCAATAACGAGGGGATCCTTACAGGTCCGTTTTTTTAAATAATTAGATTGCAGTAAGAAAACTATAGAAAAAACTCTGCAAGATCAAAACACTAGTCCAGTTATCTGGGCAACAGAGATAGTTTAGCATGCACTGTACTGCATGATTGTGAAAGTTGGATGCAAAGCTCCAGCCAGCAGGCCAAACTGGCTGCTGGAGTGAAGACAAATCCAAGTCAGGTCATGTCTGTGATTTGTGTTGCTTAATGGAACGGCAATATTAACTAAGCTTCCTTGATTTTTGTTTTAGAGTGAAAGAGGAGCCAAATCAGAGGTTCTTGGTAAGATTGAATCTCTCTGTAGGTCTAGGATTAGGGTGTAAATCTCATGTTTAAAATACTCAGAAATCATAGGGGATGGTTTAGAACTTTATTGGAGAGTTGAGATTGTCTCTGTAGTCCTCCAGTCCAGCCTCTCCACTGTCAGTTGAATGCCTGTACCATTTGTGAATCTTCATTCAGTTTACATGTACACCACCACCTCTGTTGTCCCCCAGTCCAGCCTCTCCACTGTCAGTTGAAATCCTGTACCATTTGTGAATCTTCCTACAGTTTACCATCTCTGTTGTCCCCCAGTCCAGACTCCATCTCCACTGTCAGTTGAGGTTCTGTACCATTTGTGAATCTTCATTCAGTTTACCATCTCTATTGTCCTCCAGTCCAGCCTCTCCACTGTCAGTTGAAATCCTGTACCGTTTGTGAATCATCATTCAGTTTACCATCTCTATTGTCTTCCAGTCCAGACTTTCCACTGTCAGTTGAAATCCTGTACCATTTGTGAATCTCTGGTGCTAGTCTACTATTTCTGTTGTCCCCCAGTCCAGACTCAATCTCCACTGTCAGTTGAAGTTCTGTACCATTTGCGAATCTTCATTCAGTTTACCATCTCTATTGTCCTCCAGTCCAGCCTCTCCACTGTCAGTTGAAATCCTGTACCGTTTGTGAATCTTCCTACAGTTTACCATCTCTGTTGTCCCCCAGTCCAGACTCCATCTCCACTGTCAGTGGAAGTTCTGTACCATTTGTGAATCTTCATTCAGTTTACCATAGATCTCTGTTGTCGCCCAGTCCAGACTCAATCTCCACTGTCAGTTGAAATCCTGTACCGTTTGTGAATCATCATTCAGTTTACCATCTCTATTGTCCTCCAGTCCAGCCTCTCCACTGTCAGTTGAAATCCTGTACCGTTTGTGAATCATCATTCAGTTTACCATCTCTATTGTCCTCCAGTCCAGACTTTCCACTGTCAGTTGAAATCCTGTACCATTTGTGAATCTTCAGCTAGTCTACTATTTCTGTTGTCCTCCAGTCCAGACTCTCCATTGTCAGTTGAAGTCCTGTACCATTTGTAAATCTTCGTTCAGTTTACAGCCTTTGTTATCCTCCCTGCATCCAGACTCTCATCCTCTCCACTAAAACCATTAGAAATATTTATTTTTCCATCATATTTATGGTAGACCCCTCTTTACAACCATTTCAGTTCTCAGTTCCTTGGGGAACATACGCTGTCGAAGTGGCCTGGCTAACAATTCTGTCAGAATGAGATGCACACACTCTTTTGATAAATAAAATTATTATTATTAGAAGCCCATACTAGAGTGTTAATTACAAACTGCTAGTTTACCGTTTACAGCTTTGTGAAGCTATTTTTATTGTCAAGCCTTACACATAAGCTCTTATCGCAAAATTAAAGTAAGCCCAGTGCTCATATTCAGAATATACTGTAACAATCTGCTGTACGGAAAAAAATGTTGGCTGTAGATTTTACTGCAAATTATACCTTGCAAACCTAACACGGCCAATTAAGACATATACAAGCCATATTTTTGGCGAAATTCGTCCCCGTACTAAAAGCATTTGTGCATGTATGCTAGGTTTGTAGTTTTTACAAGTTTTCGTTGCATTTCTATAACGGTGAAAGTACCATGTACCAGTTGCCATCCTTTTCGGTAAAGTTGATTATGGTCATGTTGATATATACTAATTGAATCAACAGATGACAAGTTCCAGTCAACAGTTCATCTTCCGTCGGGGGATCCATCAGCGGACAATGAGGTTGACTAGATTCATTATTTCAATCTTCTTTCAGATTTGTTGATCGTTGCTTCTAGAGCTGAGAGGTCAATTTGTTTTTTTTTTTTTTTTTTTTTTTGTTTGTTTTTTTTGCTCAGATTCTCCCCATAGTCCCATGAATTGTTTTATTTTTGTATACAACCTGATCATTTGGATAAAAATGCCACTTCACTGCCCTTAAATTCTTTGAGGTTTTTTTTTTTGTTTTGTGTTTTTTTGTCATTAACCCTTAACATGCATGCATATATCTTTTACCTTGTAAGTTTTAATGTCTGTTTGAAATGTGTGAATAAAGACTTTTATTATTATAATTGTCATGATTATTATCATTATTCTCCTCACTGTTCTTAAAGAGGCAGTATCACCAATTTTAAGGATCACTATGGTAGCCAAAAAAACATGTTTATCTCAAAGGAGTAGTTAAAATAATGGTTTAGTTTTGTTTACAATAACCTTACTAGTGCACAGAAACTGCTGTTTAGTATGTTTGGCTGCAGATGGCTAGGATGGAAGTGGATTGCAACTTGAAAAAGTTGGCCAGTTTTTTCAAGTTCTTCCTGTGTATTTTAGAGAAGTCGCTAAAAAAATTATTGATGATGGTTTGTTCTTCCTTGGAGAAAAACCTTGATATTTTCTTCCCGATGTTGTAAGAGCAATTTCATGTTACAAAACAAGTTTATTGTAAAATATTTCGGCAGTTTTGACAAATATGCAGCAAAATCGCTGTGCAAGTGCCCCTTTAATATATTTCTTATAGTTCTAATTAGGAGAATATTTCATCATCAACATCAAGAAATGTTTGTTTTTTTTAGTGATCATTTCCTTTACTTGTTAGATCAGGAAGTGATATTATAAGGAGAGAAACTGCATTGTTAAAAGTTTTTTACTAATTTTTACCACAGATTGTAAGCCTTTGCCCCTTCAAATCTTCCTATTGTTTCTTGATTGTGTAATGAATAGCTTTTTTCAACTTTGATCGTATTCTGTAAATATTAATAGCTCATTAAAAGAAGCACAGTCATATTGATCTCAATTGAATTTTTACATGATGAGTGCAGTAGGCTAGCCATTGCTAGCCAGACGTGTTAATGGTTTCTGTGCACTAATTTACATTGCCACTTTTAACAGAATAATAATTGTTATTGGGCTGGCTACTATGTTTAAGTTTCCACTGATGCAAATTTGTTTTTATAGACAGAAATACATGTATGTTTTGTAATGTCCTTAGAGTCGAGTCAAATTTATCCCAAAATTCTATATTTTCAAAAATAATTAGGTGGTTTATAAATAAGACCAATTAACATTAACCTTTGTTTCAGAATCCATCCATTTTCAAATACCAAAAAAAAATAATTGTTGATGCCGTTGAGCCCCTCTTGATTTGCCCAACAAGTGACTGATCAACCAATGAACCAACAAGAGTTGACAAGAAAAGGCAAACCATACCAGACTTTGGTTGTATTATTTTATTAGCTCATCAGTGGAATATTGTTTAAAAAGAAGTGACATCTGATCGTTAAAAGTTAGTTTACATAAATTAACCCTTTGTTGTCTTGTTCCACAGGATCCTGAAGATGATGACTTTGAGAAAACAATCTTCAAACTAAGCGATGAAAGTGGGCGGTTGGAATTTACCAACATGGGTAAATTCTCAAAGAGGGTGCTGGCCAGTTCTGATGGTGAGTATAAACAATCAGTTATTGTTTGACTGTTTGATGGGAAGATCACCTTAGAAAACATGACATGAAGTCATGAAGTCATATAGCATTCTCCTTTTGTTTTTTTTTTTCTTCCCTTTAACACCTTTTCCGAACGATATTTGTACAACAATAAGAAAACTTCTGTCATCAGAATTCACTGTAAACGACATCTGTCATTTTCTTTTCAAACATCACTGGTTGGAATCATATTGTCCAGCTCAGTGGGGCCCTCCCCTCCCCCCCTTCCATCTTTGGACCAAACCAAGGCCCTTAGGGCCAAGGTACTGAGATACTTCCCCCCACCCCCCAATCACTGACACAAAGGTCTGGATTGCTACTGGTAATATTATTTTAAAAAGACGATGATGGGAAATGTGAGTCCGTTGTATGAAGTTTTATGAAGTGTGTTCACGGCTGCTATGTTGGAGGAACCAAACAATAATTATTAAAGATATTTGCAAAAAATAAAATTTATTTCCCAAAGGAAAGTCATTCTATTATTATTTTCCCAAAGGAAAGTCATGCTATTATGAAGTTATTTGTCCTAGAAAGTCTTTGGGATTCGTTTGGCTAAATCTGAATACCCTAGCTAGCTGCATCAATGAGTGAAACCACAGGCTGTTATAGTTTTGTCAGGCAAAAAGACACAAGGACTGTACATATCACTCCTTCTCAGACTGCCTATTGGCCTGTTTAGACAGTTTCAACATTTGACCAACATTGGTTCAACAAAAGTTGAACGGATGTTGGACAAAGGTTTGACGAATGTTAAACGGAGTGTTCAAACAGCATCAACGCCATTCAACATTTTCAAGAGCAAAGGAAAACTGGGAAAGTTGAATCGATGTTGAATGAAATTTTAAACCAATTTAAATTTGATTTAACAAGCTTTCAACATTTTATACATGAACGACCTGTTCAAACGCCCCCCACATTTGGTTCAACAACTGTGTTGAACGCATGTTGAAGCAAATGTTGAAACGTTTTAAACGGGCCTCAACTCTGAATGGCCCAGTGTTTTATCAAAGAGCCCATGTTCAGCAGTGTTTGGTGATTTTTATGGAATTGCATTCAACATGCATTGATGTATCGCTGTGATATTTGTTGTCATTCTTTTGTAGTGTTTGTGTGTGACACTGGTAAAGCCTGTTATGTTTGGACTGGAAAGAAGGCCAGCATTGATGAAAGACGCAAGGCCATGGAATATGCCCATGTAAGTTTCTTTTAGAAACCTTAGAAACCAAGTCCTACTTTATTGGGTCGTGTGGTATTAAGCAGCCGTCTCGTAGCGTGACACAACACTTCTAGTAACACTCATTATTTTTCTTCTTTTGTTTTTTGTTGTTATATATTTTATTTATTTATTTATTTATTTATTTATTTATTTATTTATTTATTTATTTTTCTATTCGTGTTGATCAGCCACCCCAGTCCTCCAGGTGTCGCTCGGTCAAAAATTGGTGATCTGAAGGTCTTTGTTTCAAAACTCTCTTATTTTTTCCTTCTTCTTTTATTCCCTTTTTTATTATTTAATGATAAAAATCTTAAAATAAAATTTAAGTTGCATAGAGTGGGGCATAAATAAGGCCGCTTATCAAGCCTTTATGGCTCTTTTGTTTGCAAAACAAAGGAACAACACAAACAAGAGACAATGGTACTTGGTTTCATTTAACATTTATTATTATTATTATTATTATTATTATTATTATATTATTATTATTATTATTATTATTATTGTTATTATTATTATTATTTCGTAAGTTTAGTTGCTTTTAATGACCGATATAACCTGCTTATATTTTTAATAAGAGTTGCTTTTTCGTCATTAAGGACCGTATTTTAACTTCCAAATATATTTTTAGTGATGATGTGATCATATAATTTTTTATTACGAATGAGAATACTATTGTAACTTGATGAGATTTTTTTTTTCTTTTTCTTCAAAAAAAATTGTGCTTGAAAATAGTCTCTTTTTTTAATCGACAAGAATTGTAAATAGGCTTTGATAGCTCTGTTTTCTACTATTATTTATAATTATTATTATTATTATTATTATTATTAAATTATTAACTAATTTTTGTATTGTATTTAGTAACATTTTATAGTTTTTTTAGCGATTGATGTGTCTCTACTTTTACGTTTGCTCGTATATATTTTTGCTCAATTTCAACCATAAAGTACTTCTTAACTCGGATTTTTTATAACTACACACGCTGTCAACAAAACTTGGCGCCAACCAAAACCAATCGTGACCTTCTCGCGCGCGTTTTCCCGCGTTTGACTTTACATGAGTTTCGTCGAGTTCTGATTGGCTCAACGTGTTGTTTACGTTTCTTGTGATTGGTTAAAGTGATTTCTTTTTGTTGGGTTTAATGTCACTCAGTCAGAAACTGCTCTAACAGACAGCGATCGTTTCTCCTCAGAAGTACTTGCTAAAAACCAAGCATCCACTGGTGCCGGTGACTGTGGTGAAGGAAGGACAAACGTCACCAGCCTTTGAGGCTGAATTCTAAGTGGATACTTACAAGGTGAGAACACAGGGCACTCGCAGCACTTGGGGGTGAGGGAGGGGGGGGCTACTCAGGTCTATTTGTGACGGGGAGGTGTGGGGGAATTTGTTGAGGTTACAAGTTTTCTTCAATTTTTGACGTTCTTATCACACAAGAAAACTGAATGTACCTTAATTTCGATATCAAGAAATATTACTTCTTTCCAACTGACGCGTGCTGGCCCTTATTATATAGACACGAGTGTTTTACTGCAAAATCCACCAATCGTAAAATTTATACGAAACTACATCCGGGACCCGAGTGGCGTATTCTCCATATCCTCACAAGTGAGGATATTGATGACGTCACTTCTCGCTTTTTCACGTTTGTTTTTGCAAGCAGTCGGTGAAAAATGGAGAGCGATTTGTGTTTAATTATAATAAAAAGAAAATTACACGGCGGCTTGAAGATATGAATTTTATTTTACGGTGCTTTAAGGTGGTGCTTACATCTCGGTTTGTGGATTTTGTCGTATTTGTGCTTTGATGTCAGACAGTCATTTTATAACATAATGGGATTATGAAATTATTCCTTCTGGAAGGCCTTACAAGTAAAAGTAATTGTTTGATGTCAATTTTGTTTCAGCGCGTTTCCAGAGCTGAATGGACGCCAAGCACACCTTGAAGCTGATAATTGTATTTTTAAAAATATTGGCAGTTTTGTAGTGAGCTCTTTTATATTAAACAGGTGACTTGTGACTCAAATGTGTAACTCTAAATTAATGTGGCAGATTTCTTTATAATAGTGGAACCTGAGTTGTAAACTCGACGCACGGTTGAGTGTTGTCAAAGAATGCGACGTGCTTCTTGTCGTATGTACTCGCCTTTCCCTGGGGAATGTCAGCCAATTCGCCCACAAGAACTCTTCTTTGCAGGCAACGTAGTAAAGTCGCCTTTACTTAGAATTCGTCTACGGATCTACAGAGAAATCCTCGTTCTACCATCGACTTAAAACTACATTACACGCAAGTGGAACGTTTCGAATCCAGTTTTACACGCTAACTAATAAGACTAAATAATAGGACTTGTCGTGTGAGCGGGACAGACAACTTTGTTGTGGGCGAAATGACAGCTTTCTAGCCCAAATTCTTAGACTTTGCAGCCGAATGCCTAGGCAAAAAAAACTGAAGCACCGAAGCAGGACATTAAGGATTTTATTGCCCCTTGCCTTTTCCCGTGTGTGTGTCATGCCTGTTCAGTGGAAACTAAAAATAGGCTCTAATATAAAATATCACTATTGTTCACTCGTCACGCTGTTGTTAACCTATATTTTTTGGTAAACTGAGGGTAAAAATAAAGTATGATGTTGTTGTTATTGTTCCAACTCTATTTGCTTCTGTCTTAACAGTGATCACACTGGCCTCAGTAAACAGACCCCGCCATTGGTCTTCCCGCGAAAACTAGCAGTAACAACCGACGCTAAACGGCCGTTTACTCAGGCTATGATCGCACTAATACCTCAGTCAACTCCCTTTATTGCGGACACCCTCGAGAAGGGGAGTTAGTGTCCTTAATAGCGAGATTCCGTAATAGCGGGAATTTATTTCAGTCAAACGTCTGTAATTTATTTTTGCCGGGGATTTAGCTGCTGCCCATATTATCGGGGTGTCCGTAATAGCGAGGTGTCCGCAAGGGGAGAGTTGACTGTAGGCGTTTTTCTCTTGAAATTCACAGAGGGAGACAGGAATCGGAGAAAGCGCGGAGGACTCGCGAGACGAAATCGATTCTCGCGTGCGTGCCTCGTACGCCCGAGTGTAAGGAGGAAAGCGTATTGCAGTCTCGATAGCCTGTTCTAGGCTCCTGGAGAGGGCGAGGGGGACGAAAACAAGGGGGGACTGTCTCAATTGCAGTCTCATTTCCTCGCTCGCTCCATAAACTGGACTATACGAGTGAAGTGATCATACACGTTTCAAGCCCAAGTATGAGAATCAAAGCACTTTGTTCCTTGCCCTTTCTTGCGTGGGCTGCCGTGCTTGTATCGCGAGTCTAAACTCGAACTCCTTACTTCACATGAGCTAGCCTCCCACGCAGTCGTTTTGGGAGGGACGAAAGCGAAAAACATGAAGGAGGCAGGGAACGGGAGAGAGAGAAAGGAAACGCTTGCAGGCGAACCCCAAGCCTGCACAGAAGTCGTTTCCGTTTGTGCGTTTCGGGGTTTTAGTGCAGAAAACTACACGGTAACGCTTACTTCGCATACAACGTCTAAGTTCTCAAAATTCTAGATTTTCGAAGGAGGATTTCAGAGCTACAGGGTGGCTTTTTACGATCGCAAAATTTTTACGATCGCAAAATTTCACCGTCCTCTACTGCGATTCAATGAAGTATTTTTTTGTCAAATTTCTTAATTTAAACAGAGACTAATAGATTTGCCGGATTCACGACCATAGCATCCACAAATACCTTGATGAAATTAATATAGTTTGGGGATAGTTTAGTCCGTATGCTCTACGTGTCACCAATATATCGGATTGATTAGGGTTTTGGCAATTGGGGTGCGTAAATTTTCGGTTTTGATAGTTTTGAATTTGGTTGTTGGTTTTGATCGTTTATTTCGGTTGTGGGTGACTTTTTGTGCAGTTTTCGGTTTCTAATAGACCCATTGACCACCATTCGTCAGGTCATCATCTCATCATTATCGTGCTCACTAATCCAGGATCAAATAGAAGAAAGATCCTCGTAGTTAGTACGCAACTTAAGCAGTTGCGAAAAGAAAGCCGGAAAAAAAATCAGGCTTGAACAGAATTCGAACCCATGACCTCTGCGATGCCGGTGCAGTGCTCTACCAACTGAGCTATCAAGCCAACTGGGAGCTGGTCATATTGTGAGTTTGTAATTATAATATACCCGTGAAGGATGATTAAATGAATGTACATATATGAAACAAATATTTTGAACTGTGGATGAAAGATCAAATAGAAGAAAGATCCTGTTGTGTCCCAGGAGGTCGATACTTACCGATTAAATCCCCCATGGAAGCAGCCGGCACTTCGTTGCAGCGCAACGTCGGTAGTTTCCGTGATCGCGTGACTTTCGATTTTACTCCACAGGTTTGAAAAGAGGCTCACGCTTTCGAAGGTCACGCGATCACGAAAGTTACCCACGTTGCGCTGCAACGACGTGCAGAGTTTTTCCTTTACGTGTTTAACAATGTAGAAAACTTTTAAAAAGATGAAGCCTTAGACCTGATGAATAATTTCAAAACCATTTCCCTCTTAGTCTACTTTTCAGCACTGGGGCCGTCTCCGTTGTTTTGCGTGCGTGACAGCACAATTTGCAACTTCCCGTATGAGGAAAAAAAATGTAAATTCAGTTTCATATGCCACCTTGATGGTTCGTGGTAACTGAAGATATCGGCGCCGCTTTTGCCGCTGTAATTTGCTCGTAGTTCACGTTTCAAATCGAGCGTAGGAACCATCGGTAAGCATTATTTAATCCCGGTTTAATTCATGTTGCCGTTTGCCTTGCTATGGCATTATCATTTATCGATCGGTTGGCAAAAGAAGAATCATGTACACCAACATAGGATAGTTTAGTTTGCTCGTTGAACAATGAATCAGTTGTTTCGTGTATGGTGCGCTTAACGTGCGAATTTAAACTTATACTAAGATATAGAACAGTGCTGCTGAGACGTTCGGCAATCGAACGCAATCGAACTCAATCCATGAATTGAGATTGAAATTCCGTTCGATTGCCTACACCAAGTTTTAAAATATTCCAACAGGCGAAAGTTGAGTTCCAGATGTAGACAGTGCCTTCACGAGTTGTGCTATGATGAGATTACTAAAATAGAGTATGAATAGTCTCTTTTTTTCTCAGCGATTGTAAGTTGAGTGAGCCACGCGAGCACGCGCGACAATTGTTTCCCGCGAGGCGATGAAACGCGTCACGCCCGCGCGCGAGCGAGATTCGCTCGCTTTACTATCCCTAAGAAAAATGAGAGACTGCTAGTGCTTGTGGTCTAAGCTCAAGATGACATCCTTTGATGCCTGAACGTGGACTGAAATTAATTTTCGTTGCCGTGAAACAGAAGGTTACCTAATAGGAAAGCTCACTGAAATGTCAAATATGTGAGGAAACTTAACAGTCAGGGCAAGTTATCCCAGTTGTTGGAGGCTGCAACCTTGGTTGAACCCAAAAGGAGAAAACATTTCCTGTTTTACTCATGAATCAACTGTTGTTGTGAGAAGCATAGTTTTATTTATTCATTAATTTATTTATTTATGTATTTATTTATTTATTTATTTATTTATTTATTTATTTATTTAGTATTGGTGTTGTTGTTCAAAGTCAGAAACATGGTTGTTCTTGCTGTTTGTTTTTTGCTACGTAAACAATGGGGGTTTTTTTGCATTCACTTCTTCTGCATTCACGAGTTGGCTCACAAGAGCATTGATTGGGTTTACATTAGGACTTTAATATACACTGCAGAGTTGATACACTGATCTATCGTTTGTGTCCTTAGTCAGTGCTAGCGGCACAACCTTCATTTGTACCCTTCAGTATTCCAGGTAGGTCTGGCTACAAGTCAAGGTCGCAATAATCACAAAATGCACTTTAGAGCATGGAATTTGGGATTTGGGTAGAATTTCAGCATAAATAACGGTTATAGCTTTCTTAGTAAAATTTGAAGTCCATGCTTAATCACTTTACTTTTTTATAGTTGTGTCCCTCTTGCACGATTGTAATGGCGGCCAGAGAAGACCAACCGGATTTGCTGAGCGCTTACTTGCACCACATGATTTTGGCCAGAACACCAGATGAAGAAGTTATTAGAGATCGCCAGCGGACTGGAAACAACAATCTACACTACGCAGTTCTCCAGAATGACGTCGATGCATGCCTTCGGGAATCCCAAAACGTGAACATAAACGATGCAAATGCAAAAGGCGAAACACCCCTACACATTGCAGCCATGAATACATCTCAAGGAGGCGCCGACCTCATTGACATATTGGTCGTAAAAGGAGGAGATGCTAACTTTCAAAATAAATGGGGACAAACACCCCTTCACTATGCTGCTGTTGCAAATTGTGTAGAAAACCTACAAAAGTTGACCGCAGTGCCAAGTATTGACGTAAATATCGCCGATGTGAATGGTTACAACGCTCTTCATTGTTTGATCTCTAGTGAATTTCCAGGTTTGGATAGTTTTGAAGATTTTGAAGAGGAAGTGGAGGAAGTAAGTCCCGACTTGAAAAAAGCTATAGACATACTTGGAAAGGCTGGAACGCAGATTAACAGCCAGACCAAATACGGGAAGAGCATCCTTCACCTGGCTTCTACTAGAAGAGACAACACTTCTTTGTTAAGGTACATTCTTCATAATTTTCCTGAAATAGATTTGAGAGCAAAGACCCAAATGGGTGAGAACTTTTTACATGTCTACGTAGTTTCAGAAATTTTCGAAGTAGTTTCTGATTTGTTTGATGAAATTGCAGAGAAGAACTTACCTGTTCTGAAAGGATTGTTGAATGATCAAAATGTTCTTGGTAGAACCCCGTGGGGTGACATGATAGATACTGCAAACGTTTCGAAGGAAGTGATCCAGAAAATCTTGTCATACGGAGTGCTCGTAAACACGGAAGATAATCTCGGGAATACAGCGCTGCACAGGATTGCAGGGGTATCAGCTGGAATCTTTTACACTGGAATAATGGACTTGCTGATACAAGGTGGCGCTGATATAAATGCTGAAAATGTTTACAAAGAAACTCCCGGGTTTGTTTTGTTTCTTAGAGCGGTTTTCGATGTTTTCGCGAAATACGAGATGGATTTCAACAGAAAGGATAGATGGGGTCGCAGTCCGCTTGTTTCTATTATGAAACATAGACCGATGCCAGAGCTTCTTAAAAAACTTCTAGAAGATGGCAAAGCAGATGTAAATGCAACGGATGTGTATGGCTCAACTCCACTTCATTTTGCTGCCTATCACAACTATCCAGAGCAAGTAGAATTGCTGCTGAATTATGGTGCGGACAAAAATGCGATTGACGACTTGCAAGACAGACCACTGGATACTGTCAGACGCTATTGTAGCTTTCGATGCCATCACATTTTAGATGAGGATGAGGTGAGTCCTTCGGAGTTCCCCAGGAATAAAACGTTCGACCAGATTCTCTTGGACATGCCAAGGATGATCGCCTCTTCTACCATCACGTCGAAGCAAGATGTACAAACATTCCTTGGCTTACAAGGGAACTCAGATGGATTTACTGATCATCTCATGACATCGCATTACTTTAGACCTGTAGAGATTGCCCAGGAAGTGGAAGCAATTGTCGCTGCAGTCAATGGTCTTGTCGAGTCAATGTGCGTCAAAATAGCTGAATATGATTCTATGTTCGAAATGTCGGTTTTTCCTACCGGAAGCTCTGCTGAAGGAACGAAAGTTGGACGCCCAGATGAATTCGATTTCGTTCTGTGCCTTGACAAGCTGAATGACAAGACTGAAATCGTGTTGACAGAAGCATGTCTGGAAACCGGCTATGCTTGTCTTAGATTTACTGAAAGCCCGGTTTCGAAGGAACACCTGCCGTTTTCTGACGTAGATGGGTACTTTTTAGCATTCCCACTATTGCAACATTTTTTCAGATATTTGAGACGAGCTCTGAATGAAACAGACATGTGGAAAGCTGGAAATTTGTACTACAATTTTGAGGACAAGATGAAGGTACTGCATGGCAAACCTGTGTTCAACTTCAGTGTTTACTGGATGGGATCGATATACAAACAGCTCAAGATAAGCATTGATCTAGTGCCGGCGGTTTACAAGCGAGGATGGTGGCCACCCAACATCAATGCACAAGAAATGCCTCTTGTGCATGAAAGTGTCATCGCTGCAGGGTGTTTCCTAATGTTTCAGACAAGAACGCAAGACTTCGAGGGGAAACGAAATTTCCAGAACGACAGCATCAGTCACACGTGCAGCAGCCAAGAGAATGGAGAAAACTCTGTCAAAAGAAGAATGTTGCGCATCTCGACTGCACCTGCAGAGATAGCTCTGATGAAATCCTTGCCAGAAAATTTTCGAAATGCCTATGTTCTTGCGAAAATAGTGAAAACCAAAGATGTCTGTCCAGAGATCGAAATTGATAAGCTTCCAACAAATCGTTACTCCATATTGAGGAAATTCGAGGAAAGAAAATCACTGCCGGTCAAACCCTCTGCAGTGATAAAAAGCTACATGTTAAAGAACTGTACATTTTATGTTCTACAAGAAATGCCACGTTGTTTGGAGCGCAGCTATTCAGATTTGAACATTTCTGAAATCGCTGCAAAGTTGTACGATTATCTTTTGCTGTTTCACGACGAGCGCTCCATGAAACCGTACTTTCTGCCATTCTCCGACGTCTTTGAGTTTGAAAAAGACGAGCCAAAATCTGCTTTCACAGACTTTATGCTACAAGTCAAACGCGAGTTTAGTATAAAGCTAATACTCAGTCTATTAAACCATCCGTTTCCTGAAATGTGCTTGGCATCCAAAACTGAGACGATGCCTTTTCCATGAAGAGGTAAAACTAATCGTGGGATAGCTTGCACATATACCAGGGACGATTGTAGACAGAACAGAACACCTCAAGTCGACAATCAACTTATCCTCCAGGTCCTTAAGCGACGCATGAGGTTTCTTTACCACAGAAAGGGTTAAATTTCGCTGTAACACCTACAAGCATCCCAGCCACTGAGATAGTTGCTAAGGTTGAATCTGCAATAAGACCCGTTGACGCAGAACAGGCAGACACTGTCAGGAGAAACGTAAACTCTATCCTCCAGAAGGCTAAGCCTCCCGAACCTAATATCACCAGGGAGATGCAACAAACTCTCAAAAGTTTAAAGAGGATAAGTTTATTATGATTCTCCCGGGCAGACAAAGGTCGTGCCAGTGTAGTGCTAGACAAAAACACCTATCGTGATAAAAATGAAAACACTGATTGAGAACGGTCCATACCGACTTCTTAATAAAGACCCAACAGACCGTTTGAGCCGAAAGTTGGCTGAAAAGTTTCTGACACATAAGGACGGTGCCTACTATTGTTACTGCGTATACGTTCTGTGCATCTCGAGATACTCGGGTATCCTATGGGTAGTGCACACTAATGCAACAAACTCTCAAAAGTTTAAAGAGGATAAGTCCATTATGATTCTCCCGGGCAGACAAAGGTCGTGCCAGTGTAGTGCTAGACAAAAACACCTATCATGATAAAAATGAAAACACTGATTGAGAACGGTCCATACCGACTTCTTAATAAAGACCCAACAGACCGTTTGAGCCGAAAGTTGGCTGAAAAGTTTCTGAACCTTAAGGACGGTGCCTACTATTGTTACTGCGTATACGTTCTGTGCATCTCGAGATACTCGGGTATCCTATGGGTAGTGCACACTAATACGGGGTATTTTTGCGCAGTTTAAAACTATGCGGAGAAAGCAGAACTTCGCAAGTGCTCTTGGTATCCAAAAAGAAAGTTTGGGGTAACCATGCATTTTTCAGAGATAATTAAGCTTCTAATTAGGAAAAACTGTCATACATTGCTTTATATTTTGGCGCTTTTTGGAAATATTGTTGTTTAATTATCTCTGAAAAATGCGTGGTTACCCCCAATTTTCTTTTTGGATTTCAATAGCCCTTGCTAAGATCTGCTTTTCCTGCATAGTCATAAGCCGCACAAAAATACTTCTGTATTAGTAGGCACCGTCCTTAAGCGAGGAGGGCACCTGATAGAGTCCTCATATTATAAGATCAGGCCCAAACATAAGCAACCACCTAGAATCTATGGCCTTCCTAAGATACACAAGGTCAATACACCACTGATACCCATAGTTTCTTGTGTGAACACCTTTGCTTATGATCTGTCTTCCTACCTAGCCGATGTGTTAACTCCCTTAACAGGTAAATCAGAGTACACAGTTAACAACTCAGCTCATTTCGTGTCCGCTATGAACGATGGGATGAAAGGGTACTAGAAAGCGAGATCATGGTGTCTTTCGACGTAGAATTGCTGTTTACAAACGTATCGAAGGCGCCGTACAAGCCGTGTTACGGAAACTAAAGGCTCACCCGTGTCTTGCTAACCGCACGGCTTTAACACCTACACAGATTGTGGACCTCTTGGATTTCGTTCTAAGATCCACATACTCCCAGTATGATGGATTAATTTATGAGCAACAAGAGGGAGCAGCCATGGGTAGCCCAGTGACCGTTGTCATAGCTAGCCTCTGCATGGAGGATTTTGAAGAACAAGCTTTGACTTCCGCGCCTTGTATGACTAAGATTTGGAAACGCTATGTGGATGACATCTTGAGTTGTGACAAAATTGACATTTTCTTGCAACACCTCAATAGTCAACAACCGACGATCCGCTTCACTATGGAAACTGAGACTAACAACACCATCCCCTTTCTTGACACGTTGGTAACTAGAGATTCAGATGGCTAACTCTCTGCCAGTGTTTACAGAAAGCCTACACACACTGACCAGTACCTAGCGTATGATTCACACCACCCCAATCTGTAAAACGCGGTATTTTCAAGTGCCTCTACGATAGATCAAAACATCTCATAACTAAACCATCAGTTATCTCTCAAGAAAAGAAACACCTCTCATCAGTTCTTGTTTCTAACGGTTATCCGTTTTCGTTTGTGAAAAACATTACGAAAGTAAAGAAACAAACAGCCACAAAAGAACCTGTGCCCGAAATTAAATCTACTGCGGTGCTACCATACGTCAAAGGGTAATCAGAGGCTCTTCGCCGTTGCCTATAACAGCAGGGTATACGGACAGTACACTCGTAAGCTTAAAGAGGACCTCGGACCGCCAAGGGAACAATTTCTAGTCAGAGCGACAAGGATTGAAACCCTCCAATCAACAACAGCCATAAGAGAGGATCAACAGACACATCTACTTATTCGAAGATAATTTATGGCTTACATTTTCCTAGTTGCAATACGAGCAGTGCTTTGTCACTAAAAGTTTCTCGTAAACTCTGAGTAGCGTAGTACATGCAGGGAGCATGGAGATCAGACCATGTGTCAAGTAGTTGCTTACTCAGACAAGAGCTTAAAAAAAATATAAACTTATAACGCCGCCACAACAAAAAGTGGTCGCGGTCGCTTACAAGAAGTGGTCGCACTTGGAGCTTCGACTGTATAATGATTGAGCAGACCAATTCATTAGTTTGGGTTTGTTTCACAAGACACATTCAGACAAATTGTAAAGAGTCTCTGAGCCACCTCAGCAGATGCCAACAACACAAAAAATCAATCAAAAAAAAAAGAAGAAACGCATGTCACCGCCGGCGACAGTGTTAAAACGCGTTAGAGGAAATCGCAGTTGACTCAGCCGTTTACTTCTTTGCATACATACATGTTAATGTCGAATTTTACAGCGTAACTGTATTTAACAATTAGATTATGAGTTCGAGATTCCTATCGCGTGATAGCTGATGAGGGCGCAGCCCGATTCAGCTATCATGCATTGAAATCGAGAGCGAATAATCTCATTGTTTTAATATAAATCTACTAGTCGTTCAAAACTTACCAAGTAAGTATCTATATCCTCATCGCAGACACTTCGAAAACGCGAGGAAGCGGCCGCCATTTTGTTGAAAACCGCTACTCACTACTGATCTATCACAGAATAGATAGCGAGTAGCGTAGCCAATCAGAGATTAGATTATGAGTTCGAGATTTCTATCGCGTCATGCATAGAAATCGAGAGCGAATAATCTAATTGTTTTAATATAAATCTACTAGTCGTTCAAAACTTACCAAGTAAGTATCTATATCCTCATCGCAGACACTTCGAAAACGCGAGGAAGCGGCCGCCATTTTGTTGAAAACCGCTACTCACTACTGATTTATCACAGAATAGATAGCGAGTAGCGTAGCCAATCAGAGACCGGCATTCGTGATAGAACACTAGTAGTAGTAATAACTAATATCTTCGATAAAGAAATTAGTTAAACTAAACTTACTGTTTACAAATAGACAGCCGGTCATGTTAAAGTTCAATCCGAGTCAGTCAGAGAGAGTAGTGTTCTAATGTTGTCCGAGAGTTCCATAACTTAGCAGTACAGTATTTAAAGGAGTGTATGCCATAAGTAGTTGTCAGCAGCTTGGGAAGGTTTAAAATGTTGGTTACTTCAGTTCCCGCACGTGCTGCCCTTGATCTGGATCAAAACTCTGAGGAAACACATGTCACCTCATTCATCAGCATATCACAATTGGCCTTACTTCTAATTGATTGAGAAAATGACCATGATGGGAGGTTTTTTTTTTTTTTTTTTTCAGTTTTTTTAACCAACGCCCTCGAAATTAAATTCCCAGTGACTTGGGTATTTCTCTCTATATATCCCAACCCAATATATAGAGAGAAAAGCAATGGAACTAAAACTCACTGAAATCGCGCTCAATCGCTCCAAAAACCACATAGGAGAAAGGACAACAGACAAGGGAGATCAGGTAGGGATATTTTTATTGAAATTTGTTGGTATTTTTAAATTGAAGTAGGAATCGTTTTTTCGAATACAAATCACAGGCGGATCACCCTCTGTTTGTGTGGTGTAATGACTGTTTGCAACTTGAGACTTAATATTCACGCGACACGATCGGTTGAAATTTTCACTGAGTAGAGATATTTAAAGTCGCCTTTTACCTTTGTGTTGAAATAAAGTTTCAAGGAAATGTTGATTGAGTCACGCGTGGTGTTTTTTTGCCATTCCGAGCCGTAGAAACCCTTCTCTGGCGCGTTTACTGTTCAACCCGGCAACACTTCCTCTCCCTTCCCATCAACCCCTGCTGCCCCACCTCACGCTTCCCTTTGCCGCGGGCTGTATGAAGACTACTGGGGACGAGTCAAGGGTGGTCCACCTGTGTATAAATCCTTACAATTTCGCCGTTACGCAATGCTCGTCGTGACGCTCAAATTACAACACTCACGCAAAGGTCACGGCCTATACGTTTCTCTCACATCCTACCCACCCAGATTTAATGCCCAGAGTTCCCTTCGTACAGGATTGCTGACCATCTCGTTTCAATGCAGCCTTTGCTAAAACCGCTGGTCTTATTACAGTCCTAAGCCCAATGCACCTGTTGTGTGTTAAATATTGATAAACGAACTCAGCCTATTACAGTTCAGATTGTGCTATAATTCCCCTGCGTGCATCCCTTGTTGATGTAAATATGACTTTAATTCTCAAATTTCTATAATCTTTAAACCAGACGCCTCGGGGCAAGCGTTTTCGTTGAAAGCGAAAGCTTCTGGCGTTTACAATGGCTGGACTTATAAAACCAAAGAAACGTGATTGGAGGGAGACGAACATGGCGTTTTTTGGGAGCGACACCGAGAAACAGGTGAGCATGGGAATAATGAAGTATTTGAAGCGAGCGAAGACGATCAGCTTCAATCAGTCAGCTTACAACATGCCGTGCTAGCATGCTGGCTCTAGGACCTCGGCCTGGATACTGTTTTCATATTCTCTATAAGCTACAGTATTCGTGTGTATGCTTTTATACTGAAAATACCCGTGTTGGGCATGACATTCCGTGGTACTTTTTTAGTTGCTAAAGACACCAGTCAAGAATCCTTAAAACCACCTGCATTACTTCTCGTGCATGTCATATGCAAATGATCTTTATTGTTAATATCACTAGTAATTTACCCTGTCGTATTCCTACTCTTTAAATTAAAACTACAGTTTGGAATTGAAATGCTTAACTGCTATCTAAGAAAAGAACATTGAAATTATGCTCACATCTGCTAAAGTCCTGAGCTACTGTTTATTTAACGGCTCCAGTTTCCATAGATGAGCTAGGAGGGGCGGGTTATTCAGTCTTCAAAACCTTGCCCAATATGCAATAGAAAATTGATGTTAAAAATAAAAGTGACGTTGACACTGCTACATGCAATTATTGATGGTGGTGGCGCCGTTAGATTCTATTCATAGTTTGTAATAGCTCTGATATTGAGCCGCGCCTGCAAAGCCGCGGGTGGCAGGTTACTACACGATGCGAGCTTTATGTCCAGAAAAATATTTTTATACTCTCAAATAAATGCACTATTCTGAAGACAAAGTGCCAAATGGAGCTTTCGGCTTTTTTTAATCAAAAGGGGGCGAGGTGGATTGAATAACAAGTTGTTGATGGCTGAAACCAGCATCCGTTGACAGTTTTAATTTCTGTCGTTGTAGAAACGGAAAGATGGTTTCTCTCGTCCTATTTTTCTTTTCTTTTTTTTTTTTTTTTTTACTATCTACTCATTGAAACTGAATCTCTGACGCTTAAGCATGTATTACACTGCGTGAGTATACTGTATACAAAAAGAACGGATCGTTACACAGCTTCTCTTATCTTCATTTATTTTTATTTTTTGATACCTCACTTGAAGGAATGCTAGGTTGAAACGTAGCAGAACACCTGACTCAACAGAGCGAGTCCATACATTGAGACTGAACGAAAAAACTTTTCTCTTCTTTATTCTACGTTATTTTATTTCTTACGGTTTGACATGATATTGTTGTTTACATGTTACAATTATGTAAATTGACCGTCGTAAGGCTCTTACCGCAACAACTTTTAAATTAAACAACAGCAACAGCTCAGATATTTTGGGCGTTAGACCATGAGCAGTTTTTCTCCGTGTTCCCTCAGTAATGGTCCCCCGAGAAGTGAAATTCACGAGGGCTTCAGTCCCTTGTAAATTGTTACAAGGGAAAACTAGAAAAACCGTAGAAGAGAGGTTGCGTCTTGGCACTTGTTCAAATCGGAATCGACCATCGTTAGACTTATCTGGAAGTTCTTAGGGTATAATCCGCGAAAAAATTAATACGACAGTAAACGTAACTAGTTGCTGGAGTTGGTACCTCCCATAGGCTAAGAAGTAAAATGAACTCAAGCCATGCCTACAAAGAGGTTCTGGTAGTTTTTAGTTCGAGGTTTCTTTCAAAATTTCTGATGCTCGAGCATCCACGTCACAACTTATATTGGGAATCTCCCATATCCAGCTGAAAAGGTCCTCTGAGGGAAAGAAAATCGATGAACGGGAGGCAAAAACCTGCAGTCTATTTCAGCAGAATTCTTCGTTTACGGCTCAACTTTGTCTGTCGCCAGTGTTTTCGTTTCGCGTGTCCACTTAGCGGGCTTGGTTTTAACGTGAAATAAAAACAGGGGTGATCGCAGCCACGAACGTCTTTTTCACGATGGTGCCTGCGCAGAGCCCAAAAGCCGTCTGCGCGGGAAGTTATATCACAGGTCACGTTGGAGTGGACAGACGTGTTACCTCAAAACGAGATGAAGGGCGGCTGTAAGTGCGATCATCTTTCACTTTGCCCAAGAGAGGATGAAGCCTCTCTTGTTTTGCTTAAGTTACCTCAACTGTCAGAATTATTGTTAATATTACAGGCGTCCCAAGGATACGATAAGAACGTTCTTTCTATGACAAAAAAAAAGCTTTTCGTTTTTCCATGGCGTGTTAGTCAAGAATCAATTACCCTAGACTGATTTACACGTAACTGCCACCATACTACGCCTCCCCTCCCCCTGAAAAAAAATGCGCCTTCACTGTTTTATATTTAGTGAAGGCCGACTTACTATCACGCAAATTTGCTGTCATTTCAAAACTCAAAAATGTTTTGTCTGTCAGGAGAAACAAAGAAATAATTGTCAAGTTTGTTATAAATTATCACCCCAGTGCGATAAAACTGTCGATTAGTGCCTCTGGCCAGAGACAGAGTAGGCCGGTATGGATTGAAACTTGAAAAATGTCAGGCTAACGTTTTTCAAGTTCCCGCATTTTTGTTTCCAAAATGCGCTAGAACAGATCACGAGTTGTTCAATTCAAGAATTGAGTTGATTTCTTTCCTCTCGTCATTCTAGAATTATTTGGCAGCTGATTGAAGGTCTTATTTCATCATCTTTAACAAAAGACATAAAAAACCCCATGATACTTCCCCTTTAAAAAAACTTTTAAATGCAGAGGTCCACACAACACAGGAATTAAACTTGCTGGTAATTTTGCCGGATCTCTCTTGTGAAAGACCTCGTGCCAGGCGTTACTTGAACGTGAAAATACAAAACTGAATGCAAGGCTGGCACTACGGCAAAGGGCAGATTTATTAGTGGCCAATATTTCGACTAATAGCTATACTGAAGGAAAATATAGTAACGGCTCCTTAAATTAAAGTTTGAAAAAATACAAGGAAAAAAATGATTGGCTAATACATGACATGAAGACAGCGTACTTGCAAATATGAGATAACAAAAATATAAAAGTGTATAATCAAAGGTTCAGCGCTCGTTTTTCCTGTTAATGCCTTCTTTAAAAATATTCAGAGATAAACCATTCATCGCTTACCGTCGTTCACCAAACTTAAGCGACCTTTTGGTTCGAACAAAACTAAAGAACACTAACACGACACCAAAACTCGCCTCTGGCACTTTCCGCTGCAACTCCACTCATGAATGTCTCACCTGTCCTTACATTGACAATGCAAGAACTTCGTACACTTTTAGCAACACCGTCGAAACAAGACAAATAAAACAACATATAACCTGTAATTCTACTAACCTTACATATATGATCGAATGTAGAAAATGTAAAAAGCAGTATATAGGGGAAACCAAATGCGCGATCCGTGAAAGGTTCACTGAACACAGACAAGCGACAAACAACCCACATCACGCCAACTCTACAGCAGCAGTCCCTTCACACTTGAACTCACCAGGCCACTCTTCTGCAGACATGCGACTTATCCCTCTCGAACTACAACCCACCACCAATAATGCCTCTCGCCGTAAGGCACGCGAGGCCTTTCTTATTTATAGAGGGAAAATGTTATCTCCAGAAGGCATTAACAGGAAAAACGAACGCTGGACCTTTGATTATACACTTTTATATTTTGTTATCTCATATTTACAAGTACGCTCTCTTCATGTCATGTATTAGCCAATCATTTCTTTTTTTTTTGTATTTTTTCAAACTTTAATTTAAGGAGCCGTTATTATATTTTCCTTCAGTATAGCTCTGGCCCTGAGGAAGACTAATTCTATTAGTCGAAATATTGGCCACTAATAAATCTGCCCTTTGCCGTAGTGCCAGCCTTGCATTCAGTTTTGTACTTCCCCTTTAAGTTTGGCGTCTCTTTCTTTCTATTTTCCTTTTTCATTTTTTTTTTCTTTCTTTCATTTTTTTTTTCAAGAGATATATTAACATTATCGACATTATCCACTAGTTAGACACATATATTTTAATATCCAGTATAGCCGTTCCGACTACCAGGATTATTAATATGTTATGTATGTATCTGATACACCAGAAACTATCTACAAGAAGTCAAATCGTTTCAATTTATTTCCTTATCCACTAATATGGACAGGTATTAATGGTACGAAAACGATTATCTGGCCGAAAACAGGCTACTGCTATGAGAAAACACGCACATATTTCTGCATGTTTGTCGCAGACTGGGAGTGGCCAACCCACTCGACTAGTCCCGGAGGAGTCCTGGTTCATTTTGCGTGACGTCAGGAGTTAATGAGTAACTATCAACATCAGCATGCCATCCGACCAATAACCGGTCGTAAACAACAGCGACTGAGATACACCTCCATTGCGGGAACTCCTTTATTTGTCGTAACCGTTGTGTACAGAGTTTAGAAAAGGGCACATCAAAGTAGGCAAAATGTCAGGGCTTGTTAAACCCAAGAAGATTAACTGGAAGGACACAAACTTGGCACTGTTCGGTTCGGACACGGAGAAAAGTGTAAGCTTCTGTTTCAAATAGTATCATAATGGCTGTTGTCCGCTGTGATATTTAATTTTAGTGGTTTTCGACGGATGGACGTTCAGTGAAGCTGGAGTTTTGCACCCAAACATTTTGTCTGCGCATTGCTGTCCGACTTTTTGCTAATGTGATATAGGAAGAAAATGGACGCATGCTTTGCTTATGAAATGTCTGGGTAGACATGCACGCGAGACAATTCAGCATAGTAAGCTTATTTAACGGAGTATATAATTCAGATAACTGTATATTCCTGTATGCCCAAGAACTTCGAAAGTCGCCTCATATATGGACGTTATAAATCGATTACAAAGTCAAAAAAACAAGAATGGTTAATTACCTCAGAAAAGTTACGAGTTGCAGAGTTACCTTGCCACGATACAATAATTGTATCTGTTGCTCGTGGCTCATGACTCTGCCATTTTTTTTTTTCTCCAGGTCAAGAAAGATTCGGCAATGACAGAGAAAGCTTGGAAAGGTTGTGGACAGAAAGTAGGACTCAAGATTTGGAGGATCGTCAAATTTAAGGCGAGTGGGAATTTTTTGAATTAATAATCTTAATACTTTTCTTACGGTTTATTTGCAAACATTTGTCTGCGGAAAAAACTCGTAAATATTTGGATGATGTACAAACACAATATTCTTCACCAAGACATTAAACAAGTTAACTGTTCATATTCAATAAGATAAGACAACTTCGATCTCCTGTCTCTTGCCCCTGTGTGTATGTTCTGACATCTAAATCCTTTATTCGCTAAGCCTCTTTATAATCAGTTTATTTTGTGGCCCAAGTTATTGCCTTATATGGTGGCAATTATAGACATACTCTGGATATGCAAATAATCTATTAATAAACTTCAGCTCAATACGTTTATTTCAAAGTATTGGCTGTGTCTCTGGCCTATTCAAGTATGCCTAGAAAAAAAATATTAATGATTTCCATGCCAGAAATGCACCCCTATGCAACAAGCAAGTCCTTGAATTGTTTTCTGCCATTTTGCAAAGTCTGAGCATTAAGCAACAAGTACCTCTCCAGAGTGAAGGTTACTCCTAATAACCATTTAATATTGGATTTTATCAAAAACATGATCATTGGATAAATTTTATGCAATTCCAGGATTTTGATTGGTTTAGCGGCCATGGAATATTTAACAATTATTCCACGAGCGCGCCTTGGATATGAGATAATAGATAGCCAACCAGGCGCATAGTGCCGAGTTGACTATAATCATCTCATATCCACCAAGCGCGAGTGGAATAATTGTTTTATTAAAAACAATCAAGTAATATTGGTAGGACTTGCTGATTTCCTTTTCAAGAGCAACCAGAAAACAATTTATGGTCGCTACTTCTCGGGCATGGTATAATGGCTCATATACCATGGACGCTAAGCCAATCAAAACCCTGGAATTGCATTATACAATGATCCAGTTTTTAATAATGACTGTTATCAAAAACTGGATCATTGTATAATGCAATATTATTATAGGAATGGCTTAGTGGTCATGGTTTACATTATTCCATGCCCGAGAAATAGCAACCATTAACTTGTCTTCTGGTTGTTCTTACAAAGCGAATTCCGGAAGATCTTTTAATATTTCTTGATTATTTTTAATGAAACAATTCCACTTGCACTTGTTGGATATGAGATGATTATAGCCAACTTGGTGCTACGCGCCTCGTTGGCTATCTATCATATCTCATATCCAACTCACACTTGTGAAATAATATTGTTTGTTATACCATGCCCGAGAAATAGCGACCATTAAATTGTTTTTTGGTTGTTCCTGCAAAGCAAAATCAACAACATCTAGAGATATTTCTTGGTTGTTTTTAACAAAACAATAATTTTTATTCCACTCATGTTTGTTGGATATAAGATGATTATAACCAAATTGTGCATCATTGACTATCTATCATCTCATATCCAACACACACTCATGGAATAATATTTTTTTTTATTTTTTTTTTTTTTTTTATTTTTTTATTGAAAACATTACTTACAAATACAAAATAAAGCATGCTAACTTACGAGATAAATATATACAAGGTAAGTTACAAGATAACGTTTAAAGCTTACCCTGGTTACATGCTGACTTTCAGATACTAACACATACACACATTTACATATAAATACACACTGCACGTGAAGTTTGAAACCCAAATTATTTACAAGTCTTTACACAGCATTCTTCACGAACAGAGGAACACGTGCATACAAATTACATAGGGGCCCAGGATTTAACAAATTGTTCTAATTTATTATTTGCTACTGCTAATGTTCGCATAACAGAGATTTTGTTTTTCAGGCGTAAAAGAAAGCTTTCAAAGTTTAAAATGCCATTGCAAACACTAGTGCTAAAAATGTGGTACTTGGCAATAACGAGGGCGTAATTGAGCGCTGACCAGTTGTTTGATTTTTGGTGCCAACCATACAGAATCACACTTTCAGAGAGTTTTATGCGTTCTTGGTATGTTTTGTGCCACCATCGCGTAAAGAGGTTCCAAAACGTGTAGGAAATGTTACAGGTAAACAGCATGAGCAACAATGATTGACTTTCGTAGCTGCATAGCGGGCAACTGTCACTGTCCTTTATACCAGCACGAAACAAACTGGACTGCGTAGGTAGGATGTTATGAATAATTTTGAATTGAAAGATTATAAGCTTTGGTTCATGCAAGATTCGGAAGGGGAGCATATAGACGTTTTGGATGTTTTCTTTTGTGAAGCCGTAATTTAAAATTTTACTCTCACCGGTTGGAATCAAATAGGATTTGCTAAGTAAAATCGAATATGCAATTTTAGTAGACGGAAGTGAGAGAGATTGTACCTTTGAAGAGACTGTGTTGCGGAGTTTTACTTTCCATATCTTTGGGATGGCTTGCAGTATACCGTAAAATGTAGTGAAGGGAACTTCAAGGTTAAGTTTTGCTTTGAGCTCAGTTAGTGATAGAAAATTTAAGTCTTCAGCTAGTAAATCTTTGATACAAATAATTCCTTTATTGACCCAGGAGTTGTAGAAAATTGGTTTTCCATCTACTAGGATGTCACGATTATTCCAGATTATTTGCTTCTCCGCTGATACTTCATGGTTTGTTACAAGTTTAAAGCTTTGCCAGTAACTCAAGATAGTACGGTAGAATTCGGGGAGGTTTTGTAAATCGAATAGTTTGATATCGTATTGGCACTTGATGAAAAACGTAAGACCGCCATACTGGTTTAGAGCGTATTCTGGGACTATTTTCCATGAAGCGTCACAATTTTCTATAATTCTTTTAACCCAGGCTATTTTTAGTGATCGTTCCATCATTTCAAAATCGACCATCCTTAAACCACCGCATTTTTTCTCAGCAATAATAGTTTTTCTTTTAATTTTAGCTGGTTTGTTATCCCAGATGAAGTTAAAAATAATTTTGTTGATTTTTTCTATAAGACCTTTCGGTATAGACAATAAGGAAGCACTGTAAATTAGTTTCGATAAGCCTAATGTTTTAACAATATTTATTTTGCCCATTAAGGTGAGCTTTCTTTGTTTCCAGTTGTTCAGGGTTTTTTCCAATGTGGTTATCTTCTCCTCAAAGTTAAGTACATTCGCGCGTTCAAGATCATAGGAGAAGTAAACTCCAAGGGAATAATATTATTGCTAAGTAGACACGTTGGTAAAATTGTGTCATTACAGACATGGATCCAGGAAAAAATGTAACCATTTTCTGATAATGCAAGTGCCAAAGGTGCAAGTTTCTTGGGGGGTAGGGGGGGAGGGTCTGGGGACATGTTCCTCTGGGAAAGTTTTGAATTTTAACTCCTGAATGTGCTGGGTTTTCAAATCACTCTGTCAGACATTTTTCATTCTTAAACCTGGGAATTTTTGTTCTTTTTTTTTTTTTTCTAATAAGATCTATTCATTGTATATAAAATGTCTAACTTTTCCGGTCTGGATGCGCGCCTGACTTTGACAACCTTGCCAAGATATGGCCATTTTAGGTGCCAATCTTGATTGGTTGTTCAGCTTCTGGTAATCTCATGTTGTACAGTGTAGTGTCCCACCTACCAAGGTAATCAGGCAATGGTTGTTCATGAGACATTCCAGATTGCAGAACTAAACCCAAAAAGTACTGTTGAACCACAAGAGACCCAAGAATAATGTAAGGTTGGTATCAGTGGAGAATTCAAACTGAGATTATCTTATTAACTGACTTTAATATGCACTTGTACATTCCCTAAATGTTCTGCCTTTCTATGCTTGCAGTTTATGTGCAGTGAGAGAGAATTCATGTGGTTTAGTTTTACCCTGCTGGTATCTCAGTTTGTATTCTCCATGTGCTTGGGTTACATGTGGTTCAGCCTGCTGCTCGTCTTGTCCCGCCTCGACTAGCTTTGTGGCTATTTGCGGTAGAAGCCACTTATGTCATCTGAATTTGTAAATAAATTGTTGTTGTTGTTGTTGTTGTTGTTGTTCAACCGAGGACTGTTGACTTGTAGATGTTGTTTGTGACCATAGTTTTATGTTTACATAGTTTGGTTTTTGTTGACGTACACAGGTAACAGACTGGCCTGGAGAGGACTATGGCAAATTTTTTGAGGGAGACTCATACATCATTCTTAACACTTACAAGAAGGACCCTAACAGTGAGGTAAGAATTGTATGTGCTTGAGAAAGCATGTGATTATCAAACAACTGTCAAACAACTTGCGATGGATCAGGACCTCCTTTACTTTGATGTGCATGACAGAATTGTGACAAAGTTGTTTTGGCTGTTTACAATGTACACGATGCATAATTAATTTTTCTCTGATCTGTAGGAGCTTGACTATGATATTCACTTTTGGATTGGCAAGTACTCGTCCCAAGATGAGTATGGCACAGCGGCTTACAAGACAGTTGAACTGGACACTTTTGTAAGTATTACTAATGACCAGAAAAAATGCTGTCTTCAAGTACTTGCACAGTAAATAGCCAACTATTTAAGACTTAAACTACCTGTACTTGTCGTCCGTTATCTCTCTCCTGATCAAAAGCCAATGTAAAAAGAGTGAAATATCTGGGTGTTTTGACTAGACCCATCCCCGCTATACCAGATTTTCAGCCGCGGGTAATTTTCACGTCCAAGGAACCAGACTCAATCAACATTTGTTATCTTTTTCTAGAACTGGAACATGAACGTTGAATTAAATTCCTCCTAAACTATGTGAGCCAAGCAAAACACTTTTCAAGTGTAAATTAACACAAAATACTCTCAAAGGTCCCTGCAGAGACTGAGGAGGTGCCTGTTGATATAGTGCTGTTACGTGCTCCTACATACCTCATCTCAATACTCAGTTGAGTTTTTGCTACACTGTAAACCCCTTTGGCGCTCGCTTCTCTCGCAATCCAAGATCTACAGCATTCTTCAATAATAAACCTTCCAAGTAATTAATCATCTTTGTTGTAAATATGTCGTCTATTCGCAAATTTTCTATCGCTATTTTTTATAATTTGGTAACTAATATTACTTATGTTATATAATTTTTTCTTTGTTTTGCTAAAATTAATTTTTTTTATTCATTTTTTGAGAAATTTGTTACTATCAGTTACCGTTACACACCTTGAATAGCCCCGCTAATTGTGAGTAACTAATATTGTAAAAGTGTGTACATATATAATTAAATTGCTGTTGTTGGATTAATGCTTTTGGGAGAACTAAATTAATAGTATTTATCATCTGACATACATCAATATTCAATATGTTACTGTAAGTGTGAGCTATAATGAACAATGTATTATAGCTGATATGCTATGCCTGGTGATTTTTGGACTCGTCAAAATAAATTAATGGCACACTAAATTATTTTGTTTTAAGGACCCTGTGTGTATGGCAGTGCCTTCAATACATGTAGATGTCTCGATGAAATATTTGTAAATTTTTTTCTGGGCCTTCCAGATTGTCATTCATAATGTCTTTACTTAATGACATTGTAGTGCCATGCAGTGTGGCCATGGGGCCAGATAACTGCATAAATTTTGTCCAAATATTTAGATTCTTCCTCCATCCTTAATTGCTTTTACAGACCTCTATGTTTGGCTGTTTTTTGTTTTGTTTCTTTTTTCCTTTTTCAATATTGGTTTCAGCACTACTCAGGTAACACTTTTTCAAGAATTCTGCAGACAAAACTCCACTGCAGGCATTTATCCCAGTGAACCATTTGAAATAGATTAGTAGTGAACATTGAGAGCTAAATGAGTTTTGATCATAAATTTATTTTACTTCGCTGCAAAGACATGGAATGCGCTGCCGGACTCGATTTGCGCCATGGCCGGCACAAGGGAATTGTTAAGAAATATTCGTCATGTAGCCTTTTGAAATTGTTATTATCGTGGTTAGCTTTTGAAATTGTAAATTTTAATTTGTACTCACACATGTATTGATACATGAATGATTGGATTTCCTGGATATTTTAGATTTTTAAATTTTTAGATTTTAGATTGTTAGCTAATTTTTATCTTTTTTTTTTGTTTTTGTAATTTTATCTATTTATTTGTGGGCTTCCTGTAAAGTAGCTTTTAGCTAAGTGGAGTGCCACGTAAAATAAAGTTCTTATCTTATCTTAACTTATCTTATAGTTGGATGATAAACCTGTCCAGCATCGTGAGGTGATGGATAACGAGTCTGAACGTTTCAGATCCTATTTCAAGGCCATTGCAAAGATGAAAGGAGGGTACGTGCTTTTTAACAGTTAAAGATTCAGAACCCAATCATTCGTTTTTTCTATCAAACTCCAAACCTCAACTCCAAACTCAGGGGAGACTGAAGGGGTTCACAGACACTCACCATGCTTGAGGGGGTACCCCTTGGAATTCTTGGTAGGGGTGTTCCGCTTGGTTCTCCAAATCCTGACCCTATTTCAGACCAAAACATATCATTTTCCACACCCGTTTTCAGACCTGCAGGGCCTCTAAAATCCATACCCATTTTCAGACCTGGCATGTAGCGTAATTACAATGTAAGCTTTTTGCATCAGTGCCAAAGTCAAGAATAGGTAAAATTCACCTGAAAATTCAGATCAAATGATATATTTTGGATACTTCTCTTTCTCTACTTTTCATTTTGAATTCAAAAGACAACTACGTTTATATGCTCTCCTTGTTCCCTTAAAAAACCACACCCGATTTAAGACCATAAGTATCCCCCCCCCCCCCCCCCCCCAGCCCGGTCACCATGTCACCATAAAACAAGAAAGTAAAAAAAAAAAAAAAAAGTCTGCAGAGCTGGAAAGTTCAATAATTGTGAAGACATGAAGCCTAGTGTGCTGGATCACATCAAAATTATTTTTCTAAACATTACTTTCGGCTTAGGGCAAAATGACACAGATTTACTTAGACTAGATTTACTCAATTCTAAGATCAAATTCAAGTTGAAATAAAAATATTGATATGTATGGATGCTCAAGATATTCTAGTGCTTGAGCCTGGGATTCTAATACTGGTGAAATTTTCCATTAGATGTACAATAAATTACACCTTGTATACATGTAACATTGTAAGTGCACATCACTGAATGTAAGTTTAAACATTTATTGGTATATTGTATAAACATAGTTTTGCTAGTTACACAAAATAACTTTGTTAGCTATTTCATTCCAAAGAATTCTTATTGTATAAAGCCTAAGGTAGATTGTAATTTGTTCTTCAGAGCTGATTCAGGTTTCCGCAGAGTGGAAGCTAAGAAGTACAGCCCTCGACTTCTACATGTGTTTGGTGAAAGGGTAAAAAAAATTTTGTTCTCTATTTAACTTTTTGCAACCATCGAGATATTGAATTCCTCAATCTTTATTCCTTTCTAGAAATTAAGCATACAAGCTTTTTATAGGATGTTGATTGAAAAATAATATTTATTTTGACCTTGTTAAATATACAAAATGGTCTAACTGTTCCTTAAATTAATTGAACTATAACATGACATAAAAAGTAGTAACAGTAAGCCTAAGGGTCAGGTTAGATATCGAAAGTATCATGTGCTGAACCAAACAGAACAGCAAAAGTTCAAAAAGTTTCCTCGGCATGAACTGTGATAATCTATTATTAACAGCTAGCTCTCTGATTGGCATAAAATCCCTCAGCGTGAACAAGTGCTTTTGTATGTAAAGTGATTCATGCCGCAATTTCTCACCCAGCGAGCTCAGTACTGAATTTTTCAGAATACAAGGGATTGAAAATTCTCAGTTCCCTAAGGCATCATCCAGTCTAATTCTTCCAGAAAATGCAAGTATTCTGTCATTAGCTGAATCAAGGTCACAAAGTAAAAGAAGAACAATCTAAATGTAACTTATAAAGTCGAACTGTTCTAAGTAAACTGCATCACATCCAAAACAGGTTGTTATGTTTATAGAGACAAACTTTGAGTTGACAAGCTCATTTGCTTTATTTTTCTGTTCTGCATGTACATTTCTTGAGCTTAATGTAGGCTCAATTTATTGAAAGTAATTCTTGCACTACATCACATTGTTTTTACTGCTATGAGATTTAATTAAGTTTGACACATTAAGTGTGTAATCTGAATCAACTACCAAACTTTGGTCAGCCTGAAATATACATAATAACAATTATATTTTGACACATGAAAGTGTGAACATTTGAACCAGGTCAATGTGCACATATATTTATAACATCTATGTATCCTCTTTTTACAACAGAACAAGGTGCAAGTGAAGGAGGTGAAGTTCAAGAAGGATTATTTGAATGATGAAGATGTTTTCCTGATTGACTTAGGACTGAAGATTTATCAGGTATACCGGTACTTGATACTTGTAGTTACATGTATGCATCATAAAAGAAAGCAATTCCCACAAATTACAGTGCAGTGCATTTAAGCGCCTTATGATGCCTTCCACTTCAGCTAAAGTTTGCAATTTTTCAAGGCTAATTTTTGAGTTACAATGTTGCATTGAGGTACACACTCGTAATAAATTAGTTAGTTTGTGAGTAAATTGAACCTGAAATAAAATGAGGAAGCCAAATAAGGTTGAATAACTGCAGAAAAATGTCTTCGTAATGTATATGGGCCTTCTCTTTCAAGTTGCCATTGCATTTGTGGTAAATTGAACCTGCAAAAGTTCAGATTAACATGTAGGATTTTACAGATACCTGAATGATCGATTCGTTGAAGAATTTTACCAGGGAAGAGTGCTCTGCTCTAGAGTGTAAATGCATTGTGTGACTTTACATTTGCTTGGAACTGTGCTGTACAAAGACTCTCAGTTCAAGTGATATTTATGAACATGGCTTCCTTTTATTACTGCACATATGTTCTGCGCTTCTTGGGATGGTCAGAGAAACGTGTGGGAAAAACAGATCTTAGCAAGGGTTATTGGTATCCAAAAAGAATATTGGGGTTAACCATGCATTTTTCAGAGATAGTTGAGATTGAATTTACAAAAAAACACCATACATTGCTTTCTATCTTACATTCTTTTAGAATTATTGTGGCTTAAATTATCTCTAAAAAATGCTCCACTTCCTCTAATTTTCTTTCTGGATTATGTTAGCCCTTGCTAAGATTTACATTTCCCTCATAGTCATAAACTGGGCAAAAATACAGTGTACTGCCCTGTCCTCATCACCAAAACTATCAGACCTCTCATGTTTTGAATCAGTGGGCAAATTAAGATGACTAGCCAATAAAATTAACCCCTCAAATGAAAATTTAAATTCTTACCAATTGTACCTATACATTTTGTATAGAAGTGAGAAGTTGTTAAAATATAAATTTAACTCATTGCCAATAGAGCCACGAGCAGATTCGATGCTCAAAGCAACTGCATGTCCTCAAAAATTTGGAATGCTACACACATCAGCCCTGCAAAACCCCATATGAGACCCCAAACATGCATGACTGATGCTGATCACTCTTAGGGCTTAAAGGTGTAAATGTGAACTAAGGGGCAAATCATTGTCTGTACATACATGTACAGGTGGCAAAATTCCCTGCTGCCAACTGGTACATTTTGAGAGGGTTGTTCTAGTATTTGCAAAGGATTTATGGCACTTGCTTATCTGATGTGACTTTTAAACAATATTGCTATTTTGTTTTAGTGGAATGGTGATCGCAGTAACAAGAATGAACGGTTTGAAGGAGGGAAATATGCCAACCGCCTGAGAGTTAGTATTCAAACTGATTTTGTAATTAAGTTATTTCTTGTAGCCTTTACATGTGTTTCTAGATGATTATGTTAACAGGCTTCAGGCTTTTTTATGATGCAATCACTCTGAATTCATATTGATTACTTCTAATAATGCGAAATGTTGGTGAGATTAACGTAAACTCTGTGTTAACAATTCCGTTGTGTTGATGTCTTTTAGTCTGATCGAGGAGGCAAACCAGAAGTGGAGGTTATAGGTTAGTTTCTGATTTTTACTTTGAACAACATATTATAACAACGAGCATCTGGTAGGCTCCACCAACAACGAAACAAAACATTACTAAGAGTTCCTATTTTGATCAGCAGTGTCAATAGATTGTCATGTCATGTTCTTTTGTCTCCTTGGAAAAAAAAGGCATGAACTGTGCCAAACTAAGTTTGATTTCATACAACAGTTTACGGCTTTGTAATGATGGTGTTTGGAGTAAATATTCCTTATTGGACTTCCTTGCTTTGCCACTCCAATATGGAATATATTTTCCCAACTGTTGTTGTAATTAAGCCATAAAATGTAGTCTCAAGTTAATGTACCATTAATGCTTTGTTCTTCTGTCAAACTTCACAATAGCTTAGCAAAACCCCTATTTTGACAGCCCTGGCTAATAATACTTAAAAGTGGCATCTTGGTGTATTTAAGGTGGCGCAAAAGGCTTTTTAGCGGCTTGCATGCCTTAATCTACACATGCCATTGCTACTAAGATGTTCATGTCAGCTGAGCAAATGCAAATTTTTATCAACTGACTTGTAAGAGTCGTCCGTACGACCAAGTGGAAGTGACATCGCGGCATAAAATTGAGATTGAGAGGCTCTTTTTGTGGAGTTGGGGTGTTGCCATAGTAACCGTTGCAAGTCTCTTTTAACTTAGTTGTGAAGAACTGACCTAAAGCAGGTACACTTTAAGGTGACTTAACAGTTTACCTGATATTTACAGACAATGCCCTGACCAGTGCCATACCTGAAGAGGTGTTAGAGGTCTTCCCTGATGGAGGAGAGCCTGGGACCAAGCGGCCTAAAGATAAGGTGACAGATATAAGTTGTGAAATAAATCTAAAATGTGACATGTTTTGCAATGGTGTTTGCATAATTGCTGTTGCCCCTCTGCAGTGTTTTAATTAACCAGTTGTTGGCAACCCTTTAAAATCGTTTTGAAAACTAAACTGATTACTCTCACCCCATCACATCAGATAGTGCACAGTCACAGTGCTGTAAAATCACCATATACCAGTCACTCATTTAAGCTTATGGATGAAATAAAAAATAAAACAACAAATAAATGATAAAAGGAAAGGGAGAAAAAGAGGAAGAAAAGAAATATTTAAGATAAAAAAACGTTAAGCTTAAGTAGACAAATCTACGAATATTGCCCGGCAATTAGATCTGCCAAGACCACTGGAGACAGAGCTTTTTCGGTAGCTGCCCCATTTTTATGGAACTCTCTTCCGGAGACCCTAAGGGCTGTAAGTAGTGTAAATATTTTTAAGAAACAACTGAAAACTTATCTTTTTAAACAAGCATACTATTAATTGCGTAAGCATTTTTAGACTATGTATCATATAGATTTTTATCGCTTTTTAATTTATTGTTAAATATGATTTTGTTCCATTTTGTAGTTTTAACTTTCATATTTTTTAATAATTGTAAAGCGCATTAGATCATATAGATATATTTTGCGTTATACAAGTATTAAATTTATTATTATTATTATATAAGCTTTCTATTAAGTGAAGCGACTTATAAAGCTTAAATGTTTTTTGTTCAGGTTAAACCGTTTTTGTATACGACTTATTTCTGTAGCTTTTCGAGAAGTTAATTTCATTTCCTACCCTTTTTGTTTTACGTCTCTTTGACTGTGGAGTTTTCAACGCCGTTCACATTTTTCCAAATAAGCTTTGCACCAAGTTCCCGCAGACGACTCGTGACTCGTGATGGCGGGAACAGAACGTTTGCAAAAAATGGCGGGAAAAGAGTGCAATCGACTCATGAGTCGCGATGGTGAGAAAAGAGCGCGAGCAAAAAATGGCGGGAAAAGAGTGCAATCGACTCATGACTCGTGATGGCGGGAAAAGAGTGCAATCGACTCATGAGTCGCGATGGCAGGAAAAGAGCGCGAGCAAAAAATGGCGGGAAAAGAGTGCAGACGACTCATTAGTCGCGATGGCGGGAAAAGAGCGCGAGCAAAAAATGGCGGGAACATCCACTGTTGGAATGGTTCAAAGTCAGGGCGGTATAAAGGCTGAAACATCCTATGTTTGGTGCAAGCGCTTTCCGTATCGTTTGAAAGATTACTAAAAAAAATTGAGAAGAGTAACATCACCGAACGAAAGCAACCTTTTTCCACAAGAAATTCGATGCAAATTTGCTGCCAGTCTTTTTTTCGGGAAGTCCAATGAAGCCATGTACACTGCTACTACGCGCAGAAATTCTACCTCTCTGCTTTCATAGATAGTCTGCACGAATTGTCTCGAGGGTATGGCAGATTGATGCTACTTCAAAAATACTTAAAAACCGTTGATTTTCTTGCAGACTGATGGTGGGCAGTATGAAAAGGTTTTGTTCAGGTTAGTTCATTCAACCCGTTTTTGAGTCCTTTTTGCTAAATAGAAAGATTTTGTATACGGTAGCTTTCGGCCCAACCGTTTTTTCGGCTGAAAGTTCTTTTAAGCTCTTTTTTCCCTTCCCATGTTAGGTTGTCAAATCATCAGTCAGTTTGTCTATAGACTTCGTCCTCATTGCGCAGAAGTTATTGATCCCGTTTTAGGGCCGTGGTTATTTTATGTGCAGACCTCCAATCATACTGATCAGGTGCCTGACTAATGAGGTTCTGCACATAAGGACCTTACCAAAGCACGAAGTCAACGCCAACGAAAGACAACGACCACGCCACAAAACAATAGGTATAATGAGCATAAACAATCGCTCTGCACGTGCGTTTTACATTTTGGCGTTTTACATTTTGGTACATTTCTTTGCCGTCCTCTGCAAAACAACAACGTGAAATGACCAAATTCTAGGTTTTTTGGAGAACGTGTGCACACAGGACGGTAAATTTTTCATTTTTTATCTTAACTTGAACGCCACTCCTACCAATTTGGTTCCTGGATAGTTCGCCGTTCCTCTAGAAGTTGAGCGAGTTGAGATAATCGCAAAGTAACACAAATGAAATAAAATCAGTATATTTTCAGGTGACGTTTTCGTTGCCGTCGTCGCTGCTTAAGCTCCCTAATATCAGTTAGAAATGAATACCTAGTGCCCATCTAAGCCATCAGTAGGTATAGTCTCTAAACACTATGCTTTTGTGTTCCTTTTTAAATATTAAAATTCAGCTTGAATGCGAGGCATAGAAAGAAATGTATAAATATGGCTATTCATTTATTATTCACTTTCTAGGCCTGACTGTGAAGCAGAATATTAATATACCTAGCAAATATCTTTTCACGAGATGTCCTCCTGAATCGATCCCAGGTCTAGTTCATGGCGCTCACTTATATACACACCCCTTTGATGCAGAAAGTTTTTTAAAATCTCATCTCATTACAGGTTGTCAGACGCGTCAGCTGAGATGACTTTTGAAGAAGTTGCTCGAGGAAAGGCAGTAACAAAGAGCCTACTGAACAGTGATGACGGTACGTTTGTCTTACAAAAAGAACGGCTTACGAAGTGAATGATTATGGGTTTCGTCTCACATGTTTGAATAAAGTGCAGTGTCTTCTCCGACAATTTATTTAATCGTAAGCCGGTAATTATTTTTAGTTGTTTTTCTGTATTAAAGAAATTTTCTCGTGCCACTGATAGCAAGGGCGTCTAGAAGGAGGAAGTCGGCTGTGTTGTGATATGAAGCCAATAAAGTTTATTTATTTATTTATTTACTTATTTATTTATTTGTGAAGAAGAACAAGGGCTGGCCATGAACAGTCCACAAAGTCAACATTTTTTGTGACGTCACCGTGACGAACAACATGACCGGAAGTGCTCTGAGTACGGCAAAAGACGGGCAAGTAACTGCGCAATCGTAGACTGCTCTCGTGATAGGCTTTAACAATCTGTTGTGAAAGAGCCAGCACTGAGTCAAGGCTAGTGCAATTCAGAAAAGCATGAAGTGGTTTAAAAATCTACTTTTTCACAAGATGGCGTCGTTAAGCGCTATGAGACGTATGTGTACATGAACATCTTCATCAGCGTCATCATTATTATCAACACCAGCACCACCACCACCACAATCATCGTCATCATCATCATCTTCATCGTCGTCGTCGTCATCATCATATCATCATCATCATTGTTTGAATAATAGCGCATTCTTTGCATAACTGTTTTCTTCTTCTGGTAACACCATTAATCAGGGGTGTCACACCTTATTTGTTCAAACACAGTTTTTATTGGCCTTTACTCAATGTTGATAACAATGCCTCGCAACACCAAAACCTCTGTGCTTCAACCTTGAGAGGAGGGGAGAGTCGGGTGCACGTATCGAAGTATTCTGACGTGTACCCAAGTGTTTCGGGTGATTGTGACGGGTGTTGTAGATCCTTACTGATCTATATTCCGTACGAATTCCTTTCCAGTGTTCATCTTGGATTCGGGTAAGCACTGTTTTGTTTGGATTGGTAGAGGTGCAAGCCCAGATGAGAAGAAAAATGGTCTGTCTCGTGCTCACGTAAGTGTTCTCCAGTAGACATTGTTACCCTGCCGGTAAATGCGCGACAGTTGAGAAAGCGTGGAGGGGGGGGGGGGGGGGGGGGGAAGGAATCCAACTTCAACATGCAAAATGTCAAGAAACAACTTCCGGGGTTTTAGTAGTTCAAATTCAGGGTTAGGTGCAGTTCTGGACGTCAGTGTTTGGTAGGAAGCTCTTAAAGTAGATATAATTGAAAACGAAATGATTAAAGTTTTGTAGTGAAGATTAGTTTTCAATTTGTCCAGAGAGTTTTCAACTCTTTATTTCACAACTTGCGTTTCAATTTTTTTCCATGTAAATGTCATCCAACTACGAACACAACCCGTTTTGTACTGAACGCCCCCAAAATGAGCCCTTTATGAAGACATTTGTAGAAAAAGTCCTTTGAGTAAATAAATGGACGCCTTGTTTTCGGAATTGTACGGAAGTTAAATTAAAATGTGTAAAATAATCTTTTGCCACGTGTTGCATTGTAGTTATAGTATTTAATCCATCATGCTCTTTACCAGCACAGCTGATGAGCTGTAAGTCTGACCGTAGTCCTTTTAGAAAACAGAAAAAAAAAATAGTTGGAAAACGTTACTTTGGAACAAGAGGCACAACTGAAAATCTTCAGTACTGTGTTGTCTTAAGTTTTGAGTGTTCGTTGTGTTGCAGTAGTAGCGTCTTGGCCTTATTTGTTAATCTCGCCAGTAATGCAACTTCGCTGTACATTGAACTTCTGCATTGGAACTTTGACACTATAACATGTAGTTTGTCGTCTCACCACGACTTCTCTAACTGATTGGCGTACAATTTCTTCTAGTTGTTCGATGTTTATTGGTGTTGTTGCTTTTTGTGTTGGTTGTTGTTCGGTGGATGGCTTTTTTGTCAGTTGTTTGGTCGTTCATTTGTTTGTTTGCGTGTTAATTAGTTCCCTCCTTTGTTTGTTTCTTCGAAGGTACGTTTGTTGATTAGTTGGTTGGTTGGTTCGTCCGTCCTTTTAATGGTCCTTTTGTTCTTTCTTTGTTCTTTCGTTTGGGGTTTAGTTATTTGTTTTCTCGGTTTTTTGTTCATCCTTTCTTTTGATTTGTTGTTTGTTTGTTTGTTTGTTTGTTAGGCCTTTGGTTAGTGTTTTTGTTTGGGAAAAGGTTTCGTTTGTTTGTTTCTCTGGTCGTTTCATCTTTCTATTTTGTTTGATATTTTATTTCTTCGTTTGTATGTTGTCTGTTCACTATGAGTCCTTCGTTGTTTCCGTGTTTGAGAAAATGCCAACGAAATCCCGTCAGTACGTCACGCCAAGTTGTTAAATAATCTATTTTCGATATTGCCTCGACAGAACTACCTTATGAATTCTCCAAACCCGCTTCAACCAATCTCTGTTGTGAAAGAGGGGCAAGAAGTCAGTGAATTCCACAGTGCTTTCTGAGGTATTTTTCTTCAAGTTGATGGAGACAAGTTTATAAATAGTTGTTACTTGTACATGCTTTGATTTCTTGTAGTCTTATAAAGTAATCGTAGAGGAGTAAGAGACTCGATACCAGTACGTGAGGCGTGCAACAGTTGAACAACAGTGATGGTTAGGACTCTACTGTCTAGAAGACCTGCACCTTTCAGAAGTTCTACTTTCACAGGACCCTGATAACCTGCCGCTTCATTGTTTGTTAGGGCTGGGAACATTGTTCTGTTTTTCGTTCTTTTGTTCTCTCGACCAACCATGTAAGATTTTGCAAACGGTGCAGCTCGCCCCCTATTGTCACCATCCTGGCTTGTTCGTAGAAGAGATATATAACTTGATCCAATGGACAAATCCCCAACCAGTCGACGACATTAGCTGGAAATGATGTCAGCCTGGTTGAAACACGTTTGTTCTCCGAACAAGGGGTCTGGTTTATCAAACGAAGATCATATTTCATCAGGCAATGTTCTGGCAACTTGTCTCGCATTTTTGTTTTGCTATTGTACTCAAGTTGCTCGAAACGTTGCTTAGTGTAACATGCCCAGAAATGAACAGGCCTGTAACGTTTCTGTTGCACGGCGTAGAGCCGTCTTTCGCAACGATTTCGTCAACAATGAAATTGCGAGACGTTCAAAACAGGGCGTTTTTCACTAGGAAACGTTCCCTGTAACTTTTGTCGCAACAAAAGTCAAGTGCGAGACAAGTTTCAAGACATTATGTCGGGAAACGATAAAATCCCTCGGCTGTCCATGTCCTGTATATTAGTAGTGCTCAGGGTATTGCTACTCCGCATTCCCCCCCCCCCCCTCCTCTCGCCGCCCCTTTCCCTGCGGAGCTCAATCGCTAGATACATTCTAATTCATGTTTTATTTCGTTTTTCAGGGGGTACTGCCCTTGCAGTAATGCCCAGAAGAAAGGCGACGGGCCAAACACCTAGGATTGAACACCGTATAATTACAAATTAAATTTTAGCGCTTAGGGTCAAATCTTTCAGTGCCGACATGTAATAAAAGAGAAGGCGGCTCATGTATTTGGTTTGGATAGTTTAATTGCAAAATGATTGGACAGGGACTATATTGAAATTATCCTTGATAAAGTCAACTTTAATTCCTATCATATAATTAGATGATTTTAGCGTTTTGAACGCGTTTGTGAAACTCATTAAAATGTAAAACAGATTTGATAATTGCTGTGAAAATGAAGCTTGTCCTTCCGTGTTTAGTTCTTCTTGGGTGTCATTTTCGAACACTGAAAATTTGAACGGATAAGCAGTTTAAACTTTAGGCGCAACCCCTTACTGCCCTAGGAAAACGGCTGATAGTTGCCCCGCGGAGATGTGGTGTTCTTGGAAAAAATATTGCTTTGAGAGCTCATATTCTATTGTTAAGAACATCAAGTTTCCAAGGGCAACTATCTGACCTGTAGTCCCGAAACAGAAACAATCTATTGTTTTTAATATTTACCACTAAATTTTCTTCAGCTTCTTCGGTACAAAAGTCACTGAGACTGGCATTTCGACTTTACAGCTCGCCAATTTGTCTTTTAAGGAGAAAGGATGAAATGAAAAAAGAAAAAACAAACAACTACAACAAAACGTGAATGAACAATGTAGAGGATAAAAGGACAATGAAAGCAACCTGCAAATTGTAAGAATAAATGTTTTTTTTTTTTGCGCGGCGGAGTACTATCCATCCGGGGATTTTCGCCAGGTAGAGACTACGCGCTGGTAGTTTCTCTCCGCGGATGAACACTATTACGCCACGTGATTACTTTGAACCAATCTGTCTCCGAGAAAACTTGGTGTTGAACTATCACGTGTGATATACTATTAGAAAGGTAATATTTTCTTGGGTGTGTTGTGAACTCAGGCAAACAGAGACACAGGAGGTCACAGATTAAATTGAGAGGTGTCCAAAACGAAAAAAGAAAAACGTTTTAAAAATTTTCCTTTTCCTCGTATATATTGGGCATAGCTCTCAGTACATTGTTTGTTGTCAGACATCAGCTCGACCCCAAACGTACAGAGGGAAAAAGTTCGCAAAGTCAGAAGTTTGTGAAATCAAGGCATAATTTTACGCCTTCAATGCATAAATCTCTCCAAGATCTTTTGGTTTTGCAGAGTTCGTGATCACACAAATGTTGTGAAATCAAGGCATAATTTTACGCCTTCAATGCATAAATCTCTCCAAGATCTTTTGGTTTTGCAGAGTTCGTGATCACACAAATGTTGTGTCGTGTACCATTCTTGAACCTACCCAGCCGCGTTACAGTCGTCCTTTGCGCGCTGTCAAATGTGGCGTCACCCGTTGAGTTGATCCGGAATGCGCCCTTCACTCTCGGCCCCAAGCCCCAATAGACAAGCTCGGTTACATAAGCACTATGAGGCCTGGGAACGACGCTTCTACCAAACTGATGTGAGCTTTTCCAATGTCTTGGTAGCTTTCTTTAGATGGAAAAAGTTTGGCCTAAACAGTTAAGGAAAGAGTACATTTTTAACACGAAGTTGCGGGGAGGTCACATTTTTTCTTACTTGATATTTTTGTGCGTTACTGTGGCCCGATTCCTCAGATCGTTTTTGATCGTTTTGAAAGATCTTGATAAATTTACAAATGGCTTCACGTTCACCGCG
Organism: Pavona decussata; assembly: GCF_977016875.1. Taxonomy (NCBI): domain Eukaryota; kingdom Metazoa; phylum Cnidaria; class Anthozoa; order Scleractinia; family Agariciidae; genus Pavona; species Pavona decussata. The sequence goes on from NW_028145455.1 coordinate 2,088,209, forward strand.
CGCCATTTTATGCCACCCTTTGAGCTGATCGGGGAGACGCGCCCAAGCCTCGCTCGCTCGATAAGCGCGATTAGTCCTGGGAACGACACTGGCCCTCGCGGGAGTGAGTGGGTTTAAACGCGATGAAAATGGATAAGTTACTCAATTTCTGTTCATTGAAAATCGCTTAATATGTTAATTCGCTAAGAACAGTGTGCGAGCGAAGATTCCCTCAGTTGTGAAGAAACTCTTCTCTAGGTTCGATAGGTTAAGGTTTATTTTCTGGATATGCAATTTTAGGTCTTCAAGACTCAAGAATCCTTTGAGCGAAAACGTTTTCTTCTCTCATTTCCCGCCAACGCTTTGCCTCGAATTTCAATGCAAAGTTGATCCCACCTTCTCTTCTGAGCAGAAGTAATGGATTGAAATTTATTAGTCAATTAAAGCTTTTCCAAAATTGTTTAATTAATAGACTTGACATGCTCTTCCTTTCTGCTCGGTGTTGATGTCGCTTTGCACTCAGTCTAAAGAATTTAAAGAAATTTAAATTAACACTAAAAAATATGGTGAGATTTTCTTAGAGAAACAAGGGTGTCAACTGTGTTGTTTGTACGAAGATGGACTACACTTCGCCTCATTCAATAAACTCCGTCGTATAATTAGCATGACAAAAGATTGCGGACAAGGGTTGATTGAACAGATGTATGTTGATGAACGCCATCTTGTTTCGCTGTGATGAAATGGACCTTCGTTACCATATCATGTGCTCTTAACGCTGCAATGTGTTCGACAGGCAAACCACGACTTAAGTAACAACAATTATCTTCGATTTAATTATAAAAGGAAAATATTGCTAGCGAATTTTTCTTCGCGGAAAATTATTCGAGCAGAAAAAGTAAATTAGGCGCAAAACATCAACTGCAACATTTTTTCATTTGTAATTAATAAACATTACTCGTAAAGTCGAGATGAATAATTTATTTGCGGCCCCCAAATGAACCGGAGGTTTGTCAAGTGCAATATTGATCTCACATTCGCTTTTGCAGCTTTCACGGGCAAATGTCTGAAAGGGAATAAAGGGGTTGAAAGATCTCGCCATAAAAATATTTATTTTTAAGGCATGTGTGTAAATAAACGCTTTGGAACTTTTTAAGATGTACAATTCTGAAGTATCCCTTAGGTTTTATTAAGATTGTAAGATAGGATTTTTATGAATATTGTTGTTATCGTCAGTGAAATTTATGAGCTAGTAAATATTTCATGTTAATAACATTTGAACTGAGAAAATTAAAAGGCGTCGACTTTGACAAATGAATGAAATTATAACACTGTGCCACTTACGATGTACCTTGTGTGCGAAAATACAAACATTGAAAAATACCGTATCTGTTCTATACAACAACATGTACAACGGTTTTATATCTTATTCAACTTTCGATTTCTTTTAGCTTTAAATTTTCATCATTTTATTTCTACGTTATATTTAGGTTACAATCGTTAGCGTTGTTGTTCAAATTATTATCCGCTGGCTTAAGCTCTCCTTTCAGAATACTGTTGTTATGAAAAAACGTTTTCACACAACAATCAAAACATCGTATTCTTGTTTTTCAACGTTTGGATTTGATTAATTTCCTCTTTATAATGTACCTTATAGAGCACCTAACAAACTTCAAACTTCTTTTTAATTCGTTTTTAAAAATTATAATGCTTTCTTTTGATGTTGGGATAGCTTTAAGTTTTGCCTTTACGGGCTAATAGTTTTAATTCCTCGTTTTCACGAATATATTTTCACCCTTTTCTCGATTTTATGCCAGTTAATAACATGTCCGGAAAATCTCTCCTCGTTCTGCATACATTAATGGCTTTGAATTATTCATGTCTTCAGCCTCTCTGTAAATTTACAATTCTAAAATGACAGCGCAAGGCCGAACAATAAAAACTGTATTCAATCGCACCACCTGTCAGGTTTTATGCGTCGCCTTCTTTTGATGGAGCGAACAAAACTCTGAACGAGGGGAAAACCTCGCAATTTTTCGAGTACCGTTGCTGATATAATTCGCGACTAATTCTAGCGCGAGTGCGCTTTTTCCTTTTTTTTTTCGACAGCCCACTGAAAGTTAAAAGGACATCAATTGCTCGTTTTCTTGTGGCGTTATTGCCATCTGTGAAGGCGAATGGAGATCAATCCCGGATTGAATCACATCAAAGATCAACCGACCAACGAGACGTCGCCCGAAAGCCACAACTCCTCTACCTTGATGCCAAAGCGAATGGCTGCAGTCGATAATGGCGGAAAAGGGCGACGAATCATCATCAATGTTAGTGGACTACGGTTTGAGACCTACGAAAAAACGCTTTGCCAATTTCCAGAAACGCTTCTCGGCTCCGCGGCAAAGAGGGATTTCTACTATGACAGCGAAAACAATGAATATTTTTTCGACAGAAATCGATCATCGTTCGAGGCCATTTTATTTTTTTATCAGTCTAATGGCAAACTTGTGCGACCGAACGGAGTTCCCTTCTACGTCTTCTCCGACGAAGTGAAATTCTTTGAACTCGGCAAAGAACATCTTCAGCGACTCGAAATAGAAGAGGGTTACATTACCGATGACAAACCAGTACTGCCGATAAACCCAACACAGAGAAAAATATGGCAATTATTTGAGTATCCTGATAGCTCCCTTCCAGCTCGCTTTCTTGCTTTGTGGTCTGTGTCAGTTATTCTGCTTTCTATCGTCGTTTTTTGCCTTGAAACTCTCCCAAGTATAAGATGCGTTGATGACCCAACCGGGCCCGGTTGTGCGGACACTAACAAGCAAAATGGTACCTCGCTGAGCAATAAACCCGGAGAAAAAGACGAGCAAGGTGTTTGGTTCGTGATAGAAATTTTATGCATTTCTTGGTTCTCGTTAGAATATATTGTGCGATTGCTGTCTTCACCGCAAAAGTTGGTCTTTATTCGCACGTTTCTAAACATTATTGACTTAGTGGCGATTCTACCGTACTACATAACACTTCCAATGAACGAAGCGCGTGTCACGTCGTTGGCCGTGCTTCGAGTTATTCGTCTCGTTCGAGTTTTTCGCATCTTCAAGCTGTCCCGACACTCCAAGGGTTTACAAGTGCTGGGTTATACCTTGCGTTCAAGCTCAAGAGAGTTGGCCATGCTTATTTTCTTTCTTCTCATCGGCGTGGTTCTGTTCGCCAGCGCTGTTTTCTACGCTGAGCAAGACAACCCAAAGAGCGCATTTAGCAGCATTCCGGATGCATTCTGGTGGGCTGTCGTTACCATGACAACTGTAGGGTAAGAAAAAAATTTGCTTTTGTACGAAGACTTGAACTAACCTTTCCACTTCCAAATAAGACCCAACTTAAAAGAATATCCCAAATTTGCATATTTCATCTGACGAAAAAAAAAAACATCAAAGACACACTTAACATGGATTTCCATTGTCGCGTAAATTTAACGTGCGTACAAACGTAAATTTAGCTGGCTTTACGTACGTAATTAAAATAAGAGGCGCTGTATGAGCCGCGTACGTAAATGCAAAAAGTTGAACAGCGCTCAACTTTTTACGTTTACGCAAGTCGTTTATACGTCGCTTCCGTATTTTGTTTACGTACGTAAAGCCAGCTAAATTTGCGCCTGTACGCACCAATAATTTACGCGACAGTGGAAATCCACCTTTACGCAAGTAAATAAAATAAGAAGCGACTTATGAACGGCTTTCATAAACGTAAAAAGTCGAGCGCTGTTCAATTTTTACGTTTACGCACGCGGCTCATACATCAAAGAATTTACGCGACAGTGGAAAACCACGTTTAACGATCTTGTCCACAAACTTAGTCTCTGGAACTACTTTTTGCAACATAATTGAACAGCTTACCGAGGAAATGTATACACACCAAGAGATTTCATTTAAAGTGAGTGTCGCCTATTTTTAGTGTCACTGAATAACCAAAAATCATCAGTCTGTATCGATGGAAACGTTACAATGATGGTTCGGTTTTCTTAACAATTACCCTACTGGTGTACAGAAACTGTTATTTACCTTTGGTTGACGATGGCTAGCACTGAAATGGAATACAATTTTTTCAAGTTTTTCCTGTGTATTTTTGAGAAATCGCCAAAAAAAAATAAAACGGATAATAGATTTGCTCTTCCCAGGAGAAATCCCTTTGTGTCATGTTCTCGATGCTCTAAGTGCATTTGATTTTGGAGAAAAGGTGTCTTGTTATATATATCTAAGCAGTTTTTGACGGTGCCTCTTTAAGGATTTTACCCCCATTCTTAAAAGCTTTAGAACCCTCCTTAACGACATGCTCAATCAACCGATTCAAAAGGAATCACCACATGAGTTTTAAAGCAAATATTTTAAGACGATTTTGTAGATTTGGCAGACCCTAATTTAGTGCGAAGTTCTTCCGTACTCAGTCGACGAGATTTGTCTACTACCATGCCCGCATCATTATTCTCAGAGCTGTGGATTTACTGTATGCGAGATATGCTTCTAAATTGGACATTCTGTCGCTAGTAAATGAAAGGACTTATTTAGTCTAGCGCGCTTTTTTCTCTCATCATAAGCTAACAGTTGAGAAACTCTGCGTAATCCAATATTTGAAAGTTGAACGGTTTACGTTTGGCGCATTGTTAAAGCTCTTTTAGCTTGAATGAAAAAAAATTTTTTTTTTCCGAAAATGATTGTCTGAAAATTGAATTAGTTTTATTCACATAAAAGTATAGGAGTATGCATTTCGTTTTCACGACAGAGGAAGTCGTAGAATCAGTTATGAGTTGATTGAAATGTACGGAAAATTATTATGACCTGTAAACTTGTTTGCACAAACATTATCTTTTTATCGTGTTTGTTCGATTTAAACTTTTAATTATTTTTTAGACTATTGCATCATGCATTGTCACCAACGTAACAGAAATGAGAAGGAAAAAATTCTAGACTGGAAGTTGAAAAATGATTTTCATGTTTTGATTTACAGAAAACTAAAAATAACTGAATAGCTTTAAAATAAACAAATTGTACTAGTCAACTATGTGGACTTGTAATGTAATTCAGTACAAAATCCGAATATTCTTTTTCCTGTTTTGGCGGCGGCTCTAAAGTGAGCTTTTAACATAAAATAAACCAGATTGTGTGAAATATGTTTTCCATTATTTTGGTAGCTTGTGTGTATTTTTTTATATCACATCAAATTAATAACGACAACCCGACGCGATTAGCTATCTTCACGTCAAAAAAGTAGATAATCACTTGGCATTGTCATTTGAAACTAGAATCGAGGCATATATATTATTTTCATTGATTTAGTCCGACTTGTTCCTTCCCCCCGCCTAGCTTTAAATAATCATAATGACAGTTCACAGTGCAACTTCTGCTCATAACATACTTAGTCTTGTCACTGTGGGATTGAAATTAAAAATATCTATAATCTTGTTTACGAATATGCGAAGAATGAAGAAAAAAAGTATTTATTTCACGAAAATGAACCCAGCGGGCGGTGCTTCCATATTTAAGCTATTTAGGTATGTGCGGCGTCAAAGAGTATGGTTTTTAGTATGAAATAGGGTATAGATTTTAACCATATTAGTCTGAAAGTCTTAAACAGCCGGAGTACTGGAAAATTACATGCTTTGGTTTGAAATAGAGTCAGGGTTTGGAGAATCCAGCCGCACATCCCCACCAAAAATTCTGAGGAGAACCTCCCTCCCCCCGGAAAATGAACGAAATGAGACATAGAAAAGGCATGCAACACAGGCGTTACTGTAGCAATAGTGTTAACTTATCTGCGACAAAATGACAAAATTCAATAAATAAATAAAATACCCACTGTAAGGCCCGTAAGGACTAGCTGGATGCAGGTGATTCTTGTTTCTTCGCCACGAGTGCATGCTGTGGTGGAAGACACAAGAACGTTACCAGTTTGGATAACCTCGTAACGTCGACATAAGACTGACAGGACAAACGTCGTGCCGTCGCTCAAGAACATTTTCACTCCTAGCGGAGCTCCTCACCTGTTCTGCCCGCATGAGCGGGACTACCTACTCGTGTAATAGGTAAACCGCACGAATCATGCACTTTGCATGGCCATACCGTGAATCCCGGGGGAGGGGATACTCCACTATACTAGCCGTTTAGGTAGGGTAAGGTATGATTTTTTAGCCGTTTTGGTCTAAAATAGTGGATAGATTTTGACCGTTTTGGTTGCTATAGGATATGGTTTTCACGAGTAAAATGGGGTTGGCAGGCCTACACGAATTCTAGTCATATGTTGCCTGCGCTAGGGAGAGTCGTCAGATATTTTGGTCTGAAATAGGCTAAGGATTTCAAGAAGTGCGCAACACACACCCACCCAAATTTTCCGAGAGTTTCCACCCCGAGCCGTGAGCACGCACGAAAGTACAAGTATATTTTAGTGAAGTTGCTCCCTGATTATTGAACCATCTGCTGAGCCAAGCTAAACACCGCACGTTTCTATAACTCTATGGAAGTTAGTAAAAACACTCAAAACTCGAAACAGTAGACTAAGGGAACACGAACAAGAGTGTCTCGTTTTTCCACATTTCTACTCGTGTTTTCTAATACTACAGAAAAAAATTCAATGTTTTCTGTTTAATTTCTTAATTGGTGCCAACGTTAGCAGACTGCCGCCTTATGCGTAGGTCCAGTGTTAAAAGGCGTGCGCTCCTTTCACCTTGGTCTTTTTTGTTTGTCTGATGTTGTTTCTTTGAATTAATTTTGGTTTCCATATGATCGAAAACGATTGCAGAAGATCGCAAAATCATTTACCCTTCTGTGATTATATGGAAACATAGTACTGCGATCCTGCGTTCTCATACCAGGCGATACCAGATGGGACAGAATCCTGCAGGCAATCGACTGCCATCAGTTACAAATGGTGCATAATATGGAAACAGATATTCTGCGATCTTGCCATCAAAAGTTATCCCATAATAGTTCGCATTTACCCAATTAATTTTACACTCTAGAAAATATGCAGTGGCAGTAGATCACTTTACTTGACAATGGTAAAACCCGGCTCCAAAATGAGTAAATACAAATTTGACGATTTAAAGATTTAACAAAGTGCAAAGGATTCATTATTTTAAGGTTCTGTTCCATACATTTTAAAAGGCCGGGCTGGAGAATATTATTTATTATACAGAGGACTTCGTTAAATAGAGGTTCCACTGTACCCATGGGAATAGATAGCAATAGGTTGATTGCATTGCTGCCATGTTGGTGGACAAAAAAAAAGAAAATTTGCTCACAAAGTTTGCATAAAAATGGAAGTAAACTCCCAGAGGAGAAAAATCTTATTGTTCCTATCCACCATGATGGCCGCCATGAGGTCACATGGAATTCTCCAAAAGGTAATTTATTTGGAGAACCGCTGGCAGGGTAACGTTTCTATATTTAACAATTATTCACCGACACTGAGGTGAATAATTGTTGTATTGTTTACCATACAAGCTGAATAACTAGCAGGCCAAAAAAATTCCTTTATTTTTGACAGTATATCGACAAATGCTGGGAAATTTTAAAAACTCGCGCGCCGCGCGGTAAGCGATTTCTTGTTGTAGAAAGTTCCGTCTCGCTTTCTTACGAACAATTTTAAACTTTTTGAGGCACTTGTTTAGTTGCTAAGGTGTCGTTTCTTCAATTGTTGTGTGAAATTCGTCTTGACTTTGAGGCCATGCTGCAAAACATTAGATGTTTCATTGTTTACATTGTTTTTATAATGCTCGACAGTTTTCGTAAACAAGGCATTGTAGTTTCATTTTTTGCCTTAGAATATTAGGTTGGAAAGATTAATAACTTACCATTTAATGCCGTCAAACTAAAATTTGTTGCCATTTTTGTATTTTTGAAACAGCTTCCTCTCTTTAGTGACCGTGACGAAACGGGAAGTCCATCTTGTTTCTCTTCGGTTGCTCGGAGGTGAATAGTACTTGGCTAATCATCTCAGAGCTGGCCAATCAGCGCGCGCGAAAGGCACTATTCACTTGTGTGGTATATACTAAATATTGTTATTTACACGTAGGATCCCTCAGGATAGTTATATTATTTATTTCTTTTGAACTTATCAATGAAGAGTTTGTGATGAGCATGATATCCAGGAGAAAGTAAAACTTGCTACATTCTCCCAATTTCCCGTCATCGACCGCGTCCACAATCCCCTCGTAAAACAGGCGGTCGGTCGATATTAAACTTGAAAGCAAATTCAACAAGATGAATCTTGAATATCTTGGTAAAGGTCAACAATAAACTCCAATTGTTGACCCGAAGAGAACGTTGATTGCCAGAACATTTTTCGATTAAGCATTTGCCTTCCTGTCACCTCAAACTCATTCATATGCATTATCAATTACTTTTCTCCGTTTTAAAATTCAATAGAAGATATAACGTAATGAAAATACATTTATAGAGCTAAAATGAACTTGCTTTCAAGAATCATGCAAATCATTTCAAAAAAATCTTTTAAAAGTTGAATATTTTGCACTGAGTATTCGGAACTCTTGTTGCCGTCATTCAATCACACACTTTGATTGGCCAACTGCCATAATTGTGGCACATCCAATTTCGCAAGGTAATTTTCTCTAAGTCAATAGTCATATAAAAAATTACATTTGATTCGACTTAAATCATATTCTTTTCAGGACTACAAAGTCGGCAATGAAACGAGTTTTTAATTTGTCCTTTACTGCGCTCGTTAACTAGAGATCTTTATTTACTTGCGCAATGAGTGATACCATGAGTGATACCATGCAATTTTTTTCTTGCGTGTATGCAGAATATAAGGCGAGAGCGTGTGAGAACGAAAAAACCTCGGCATCTCTCTCGTTGCACATTTTCAAAATATCAGTGGTTTGGTTTAAAGCTCTTAAAGAAACAAAAATAAACCATGAATTTTATTAGAAGTTAGACGACAGCAGAAACGAAGTAACTATTAAATTTTCAGCATAAATTGAAAGAGTTTGCCAGGCAACCTTTTTGGCAAATTTATTACATAAACAAAAAAGTAAGCATACTGCACAGAACAAGATAATGAGTCCTTTTTCCATTTCCATTCAAATTTCTTTATGTCTTTTTCTCTTTCTTTTTTTTTTTTCTTTTTTACGCATCCTTGTTTCTTTTGGGGAGAGAGCTTGAATAGCACTCAATTTTATCTGTTTCAAGGCGCTAAACCGTCCTTGGCTCGATTATCGTCGAATTCTGAGGGGTAGACAAACAAAACGTTCCTCATCAATTGTAGTAAATAAAAATAATATTCTTTCGTCTATTTTTTCCCTATCCCAGGTACGGTGATATGACGCCACTGACCTTTGGGGGTAAAATCGTTGGCTCAATCTGCGCCATCTCAGGTGTTCTGACCATCGCACTTCCGGTTCCGGTCATCGTTTCAAACTTTAACTATTTCTACAAACGGGAGGAGGTGAACCAAGCTTTGGAAATGGCTGAGAATGGTGAATGTGGCAGGGAGCAATTCGATGGCAACGATGCTTTTAACGGACCTCTCACCAGTCCTTCTGGGCATATGGCGGTCAGTACGTTCGATACGTTTAGTATGGAGGAGGTCAGAGTGAAAACTGAGACTCCCGTATGATCACGTGACTATGTGCATAGCACCCTGCACAAAAGAATAAAGCCTTGGGGAGAAACCTGCTTCAAATCGAAGAAAGCTTGGCCTGGCCAATCCGTTCAAATTTCGTCTAAAACATGGCAATTTCATTCCGCCAATACTGGGTTATAAATGCAAAGATCAGTGAGACAAATAATTAGCCTAAAATGGTAAAACGAAATACGAAAAACTAACTTCGCGTTTACAAGTAATTTCATCAAAAAGAGTAGAGTCAATCGATTCCAGTTTTCAGAGAGTTGGCGACTGACTCACATTATGGGGTCCAAAATTGAGGAACTTTCATGGCAAAACAGGACTGATTCATAAAGGCGATGGTGTAGCTAATATAGTGGATTGCAGGGGAATTAAAAAATAGCCAAAATGTCATGCTTGGGAAATTTTGAAACATCCGCGAGCTGATAGTGTTGAAAACGATACAACATAGAAACCATCGTTCAATTTTTTTCTCTCCTTTACAAAACAAAGTGTCCTCAGCTGGATGGCCAATGCCACCAAGGATCCAGCTCAACTATCATTTTATGAACGAATTGTCGACTTTTGTATATATAAAGCATATGGTGATCTTATGAGTATTTCAGCTGATTAAGTCAACAAGTTATCGTGGACAAATACCCGATGAGCCTTGCTGTTCGTGGTTCACTGTTGTACAGATATCAATTCTTGTTTTTCAAATATTAAAAGGAGGTGTTTGTTGGCTTGCCCCTTACATGAGATTCGTCTGTCTTGAAGAGCGTTCAACATTCTGACAAGACAATGCAATGGAGCAAACTACTTTCAAGCTATTGGTTTGAGCTCGCCAGTTGTTAGGGCATGATCCAGCATGAAACTTAAAATCTCTTGTTACACGTCTCCTTTTTTAAGGTGGAGACAGCATGTCAGACGGACGATATATGTCTAATGTGAATCTTTAGTGTTCAACACTGTTACGGCTGCAGCTTCCTTCCTGTGTGGGGGACTTAGTAATAGCTAGTTAGTTCATTCCTTGCTGTACCTTCATTCAGGCCGATTACCTTTAATGGTACTCTGGATGGAACCAAGTTGACCCCAATATGGTCGGCGAGGCAATCACTAGTCTATGAAAGTCATACATACTCCATGGTGCTTCTACGCTGCGCCTTGTTTGGTTATAAATCATTGGAAAGCAGTTCTTTTATTACCTGACTGAAGCACAAATAATAATATAGAGCGGTTTAAGTGTCGAACTGAGTAATTTCGCGTTTGCTTTGGTTTTGCATTACTACGCTCTGTGACTGGATAACAAACCTTGCGCCACTTTCTCAACCAATGGGAATCCAAACCAAAACCAGTCGTGTTCTTGCCGCACGTGTTTTCCCGCGCTTGGAGTCAGTCACCCTCATGCATTTGCTTCGAATTCTGATTGGCTTGTTGTGTTGTTTACATTTGTTGCGATTGGCCAGAGTAATTACTTTGGTTTTGGTTTTACGACAATCAATTGGAAACCGCTCTATTGTATAGTTCCATAATCGTTTATTGAGGTCTGACTGGTTAAAATTCCTCAAGTTTCAGTCCAAAAATGTTACGAAGGAATTGAACCTGCCATCTTGCTTGGAAAATTAGTAAATTTCTGACAGTAACCAAATAATCAGAAGAGGATTTTGTAAAACCCTAGTTGAGCTAAAAACCCATAGCTCAGCCTTATATAATATCATTTATATAACATAATTATGATATAATTATCGTATGAAAGTATAGCTGTTTTCTTGTCAGTTACAATTGAGATATTTCTCAACCTGGAGTCAATTTAATCAAAGCGTTTACACTTGTAACTAACAATCTAGAGCCAGGTTTAAGAAACCTCCTCGTAAGTTAAGATATGGCTTAAGGACGGTGCCTACTAATACCGGAGTATTTTTACGCGGTTTATTAGTATGCGGGAGAAGCAGAGTTTAGCAAGGGCTGTTGGAATCCAAAAAGAAAATTGGGGTAGCCATGCATTTTCCAGAGGTAATAAAGCTTCAATATGGAGAAAAAACGCCATACACTGCTTTGTATTTTACTGCTTTTTTGGATTGTTGTTGCTTAATTATCTCTAAAAAAATGCGTGGTCACCCCCAATTTTCTTTTTGGATACCAAGAGCACTTGTTAAGTTCTGCTTTATCCGCATAGTTTTAAACCGTACAAAAATATCCCTGTATTGGTAGGCATCACACACAGGAAATTCGGGTATCTCGAGATGCGCAGAACGTATGCGCAGTAACAAAAGTAGGCACCGTCCTTAAGCCGGTATTCTTTCTTAACAAGAGGCTATTGCAATTATCAAAATAGACCGCTATTGTTCAGAGACAGTACTTACGATACACCTTTACTTAAGAGGGATTTGTGAATCTCGCTCCAGGGTCCTTGTTACACGCTCATGCCGAATAAACATTGTTAGAAGCTTTTAACTATGATTATATTGAACTTGCGTTTTTAAATTCGTCATCGAGTTTCTTTTCGTGTGCGCATGTGTAAACCATCGGCCCAGCTTGTTAACTTCAAGTGTAAAAGTTTTATTAAAATGACCCCCTGTATTGTAATTGTAAAATATTTAGTGCGAGTTTATTAGCAAAAATTTTGGGTTTTTTTTAAGATGGGTATTTGATGTTAACTGTTTCTCGCAGGGCTCGGTAGGGCGAGTTTGCGTAATAAAAATTTGTCCGTGTGGTAGGTAAACTATTAGTTTATAATCTGTATTTTTTTTTTTACATGGAATAGCTACAGGTTAATCGATTCGGAGAAAACTATTTTTTTTTTAATTCATTGAGTTGTGAAGGAAAGCTACCTTTTTGTGCCGCTCTCTGGCTTGTTAATGAACCACATGCAAGCACTGAACTTTACGATTTACGCCACGGATTAAGGAAACAAGGAGACAAAAGAACTGATTAATTAGCTAATATAACGGCCTCCGACGGTGAATGCTAATAGTAAGCATGTGGAGTGGGGATAGTCTTAAACAAGGTTGGTAATTCTTAGTACAGGGTACTCACCTCAGCACTCGACACGACCCGTTTACATTATCAGAAATATCTGTTGCGAGTTGTTAATTGACGACAGTTCGAGGGTTGGCCAGAAATGTTTCTTTCCTGTGTAATGTGTATAGTTTATCCCTGCATAAGGGCGTATTCACATAGCAAACTTAGGTTTACAAACGAATTTAGCGGTGTTAGTAATAAAGCAGATGACTCGTCCACAAGCGGAATATCTTTAAATCTGTGTTTAAATCCCCTGCAACTTGATGGCCCATTGGTTTAACCCTACTAGTACAAAACCATTCATAGTAATGGGCCTACTCCCTTTACAAACATCAAATATTTATATTTAAATTCAGAATTGTTTCTGTAACTATCTGTATAGCGTTTTTGTCTTTGTATGTTGCCGAACTACTCGATAATCAACAGTTAAATCGCTCAAATAGCTCAGCCGGTGAGCTGCTCTGAAACTGAGTGAAAACTCGCTCGTGTGTAGTTTTCATATAATGTCACGCATTTTGTGCTGTGTTGTGTAAAGTCAGGTGGAACGCGTGCGCCAGATTTGTTTTGGTGAAAGTAAGCAATGTGTCCTCCAAACACTCACATGCCAAATTCGAGTTTGTACAAGTGGTCCCTGCACTATTCAGGAGTTACCTTAAAAAAAGATACCCTACCCAAACCTAGACACGGCCTGCCCTGCGGGCATTCCGCGTAATTAATGCGCAGATTTGTGACTACGACGAAGAAAAGAAAAAAAGAAAGAAATCGACCCGTTTTTAGACACGGTATGCCCCTTAGGGCATCCCGCGTAAAAAGATACAGAGCCCGTTTTTAGACACGGCATGCCCTGAGGGCAGGGCATGCCTTGTAACAAAACCGAGCATCCGTCAGGTACACTGATACTACACTGCGGAGCTGGATAGCGTGACAATTGCATTCAATTAAATTTCGTTCCCGTGTCGGCCTGGATCCTAACTTCGCGCGGCGACGTCACCGTACAAGGCTGATGATCTTTAAACCCTGGTGTTGTACATACGTTCGTTCGTGGCTGAGAGTTTAGCTTTGATGCAGGCAATAACCCTTATTCAGGTAAACTGTTTCGCCCTGTTATAGTTCAAAAGAAACTGATACAGCGCGATCTCACGCAGCTAGAATTTGGCTTCTGTTCACCGAACTTAACCAGTTGTTTAGAGCTGACGGACCGACCAAGGCGAGAGGAGGATTTCAGCTGGTAAGCCATCTGAGCACGTATGTTTGTTCAGCGCAAATGTAACTAATAGATTATAACTTGAATTTATTCAAAGCTGTTTAACAGTAAGGGCTGGTTTACACTGCCAAAGTTTCTTTGATCGAAATCTACTTTTACCAAACTGTTTGTTGTTGCATGTTGGTTTCACTGCGCACTTTGGTCAAGTCAACGTCAAACACTTTGAAAGTCAAGGACTTCTCTTTTTAGCTTCTTTGTTCTCTTTGATCTTTGATCAAAACTTTTCAAAGGCGCCGCCAGTATACCACCCGCAAATGAGGTATTGTTTATTTAGAAACATAGTATAAGCAGGGGAATAAGCTATGTTAGCAAATGCATACCTACCCCGGATTTTCTCATTTCCGGATTTTCTCATTTCCGGTAGCTTTTGCGTGTTTTTTCACCGATTGATGTTACAATATGTGAAACGATTTCTAATCTGGAGAAGAAGAGAGTGGAAACTAGAATATCCAAGGAGAACAGAGAAAAAGTCTGATTATCGTTGTTTCAAAGTTCATATGACTTTACGTGACAAAAATACCTGAATGACATTAATCTTCTGTGATCACGAATGTAACTTCAAAATCCGGCCTTATGTAATGATAAACCAACGTAAAACGTTTGGCGGACAACATAACAGTGTAGAGCCCCGTCCAAAAATTAAGTCTCTACATCGCTAATTTGAAGAGGTAAAATTGAAATTGAAAGTAGTGCAATTTTTAAAATAGTCAAAATGGAGCTTCCCTAAGATAAATAGGTCACCGTGGCGTTGAAATGTTCTCTTTATCAATCATAATTACATCAAGTCATCGTGGAGCATATACTGTTAGGTTATGTTGAAGAGCGAGATTTTCAAAAGACATCATACTGATGCTATATTCGAACTGAATTGGGTGACCTTTCTTCCTACAAAGCTCGCTCTACTGTCTATGAGAAAAATAACAGACTTGCTACTCCATAAACTCAGGCTTGGATTTCACACCCTGACGAAAAAAAAACAGGGAAAGGTTCGCTTCCGGTTTGTCTGTAATATCCCGTAGCGTATAGCAACCAGATAAAACAACAATAACTGCACATCAGTTCGAGCATTAATCACGATTCAGCCGTCAATTGTTTGCCCTTTTTCTTTCTTTGAGTCGCCAATCCCGTTTTGACCAACTTGACCCCCAAGCACATAAACTCATTTTTGTTTATTCAACGATTGATAACTCAACTGCTTCTAATTGCCTTGGCCATTGTGTAGTTTACCCATTCATGTTATTTCATTTCTGTTATTACAGTCAATAATCTAATAAGCTTCTAGACCTCCAGGAAGACGATTGGGGGGGGGGGGGGGGATAGTCCCCTATATAAGTTATATAGGTACGTGCGAGGCCAAAGGTATGTTCTTTGAGCCGTTTTGGTCTGAAGTGGGGTAAAGATTTTAACCATTGTAGTCTGAAGGTCTGAAAACGGGTACAGGTCTGAAAATGGATATGAATTTTAGAGTCAAGATCTGAAAAACGATACCGAAAAATTATATATTTTGGTCCGAAATAGGAACAGGGTTTGGAGACCCCAGCAGACATTCCGAGGAGTGTGTGGGGGAGACGATATAAAGTGAATTTTCAAATTACCAAAGAAGGTGCAAAAAGTTGAAAACTTGAAAGAGTGGACCAGGACTTTTTCCATCTCCATCTTGTCCATCCGTTGGCAAGGGAGAAAGGGAGAATTATTCAAGAGTTGAGCCCCCCCTTTCCCTCCCACCCCCCAAAAAAGCCTGACATTATTAGCGGCATGCGAGAGCTTTCCGGCTTCTTTTTGACCTGTGAAAAGCCGTCCGTAGGTTTCCATGCATTGGGATTATTGTTAATTATTTGTAAGAAGAATGCCTCGCGCTGAGTCATCTCCGCTGCGATCGTGCCCTCCCTACATCTATTTCATCCCAAAGACGCCTCGTGGCAGGCTACTCCTGAGGCCGTTTCTCAACTCCCGATGAGTTTTCGAGCCCGAGAACTGTTCCCTATCCATGAATGTTAGCATTTTGTGCAACTAGCCAAATATAAATACGTTTTTTAATCTTATAATCTCATTATGCTATAGTCTCCGATGTTTTAACTTTCAAAATTACGGATAATCGAATTTCCGGCTCTGAACTAAAATAGTTTTGCGGGCGAAATGTCTCCGGTAGTTTTGAGATACGCACTTCTTGTCTTGTTAAAATATTGGGAATGTTGTTGTATCAAACGTGGCCTATTAAGTCTTGTTAACCAGCTGTTAAGAAACAAAATAACCATGTTGATGATTACTGAACAGCTTTGACGTTCTTTTTTTTTAAGCGCTTGAAACAGAGTCATGGCAATTGTTCTCAAAGAAGTCCCTTTGCTGATCTGGAAGTCCCAGACGTACTTTGGCCAACTTTACGTTTGCTTGTGGTTCCTGTCTTACCTGGCTACTTTGATCGGTACAGAAATCCTTCATTCCATGGATAATTATCTTATCTGCAATTCCACTGTAGATCCGTCGAATATCCTTGTGATGTGTCCTGAATACGACAATCCTCGACTGAGAAATCGGTTCACATTCATGGTAGTGTACGGGGTCTTGACGTTTACCACGTGGTTTCTGTACACCATCTACGCTATTCCAAGACTCAGGAACTTCCGTATGCGCCAAGAGTCAATACCACTTTGCGGTGTATACGCAGCGTATTTAGTACAACTGATTGCCAAATTCGCCGTCCACACGGTGATGCTCTTCATTTACATTTCACACGTCCACTTCTGGTTCCCACTGCGTCTACACTGTGACCTTCAGAATGCCACTGATGCCAATATGAAACCCAAAGAAAATATCAGCTGCACTGACAAGTACCGCGTGGAAAAATCCGTCATGGAAACCACACTATTGCTAGTTCTCGTGCTGCTGACAGTCTTTTGCCTGGCAGAGTTCGTTTACATCTTGCAGATGATGAGATCGAGAAGTAAAACAGTCTTCGTAGGAGATGAAGGTCATCGCCACCGTGAACACCTTGATAACGGATGCTGGTGCTTATGTGTGATGCCAACTGACAGAATGTTCATCACGCTTCACCTCCACGTAAAGGGAATCGACTGTACAAGCGAAATTGAGACTGAATCTGAAGGCGTATTACCTAGATATTTTAAAGAAGTAAAGAACTTCTATTTGGAGAAAACCGAAGATATAGCGGGTAACTTTCATTCGGGCGACACCGAGGTATTGAAACTGGATGACATTTTTGTGCAACCAGACGTGACAGAAGTGAAACGTCCCAAATCGAGTACAAAAAGTTATTTTATCGAAAAGAGGTCGGAAAGCGTCCCGGAAATTTCCACCTTTTTGGTAAGTGGAAAAGCTGGAATGGGGAAGACTATGTTTGCCCAAAAGATTGTAAGGCAATGGGCGAAAGGAGAATCTTGGCTTTCGAATCAAGTTAAGATTGTTCTTTTTCTTGATTTCAACACTATGGACGGCGCAAAGCCAACATTTTGCTTGGAAGAAATAATCCGTAATCAGTTTCCTTCGGATGTTCCTGGAGAATGCGTCAATTTTGTGAAAGGAAATCCAAGTACGATTTTGATTGTTGTTGACAATGTCAGTGAATCAAGTACTGAGTTTCAAGAGGCCGACTTTGTCAATGATTTGGAAGAGCAAATGCCTTTTGCAGCTATGTTGAAGAAGCTCATAGCAGGCAAACTCTTGAAAGGTGCTACAATTCTTGCTTTGTCCAGACTTGCACATAGCAGTTATACAGATCTTTTTAGACTTGAAAGTCGAACTGAAATCGTGGGATTTTCTCCGCAAACAATCAAGGAATACATAAAACGGTATTTTGGTGACGCTCCTCAAGATGAGTTACAATTAGATACATTTGTGCTGGTGGAAAGCTTGACGGACGATAGTGTTTCTATCTGCTGTGTTCCATCCCATTGCTATTACATGTGTCGCGTCTTGAAATGGCTCCTACACTCTCACAATGCATCCATATTGGAGAAGCAAGACATCATTCCAGAGACCATGACGCAGCTGTACACGGCAATGATGCAAATGATTTCTTCAATGCCAAAGGGATCATCATTTACCTCACCAAATTCGCTGACAGAATTGCCGTTGCTTCAAAAAAGTTCTTCAGAACATTTGTTGTGTGAAGACGGTCCATCTAACGCGACAGGTACACTTCACTCCCAGGATCGACTCGCCTTGACAACCCATGAAGCCAAACCATCGAAGGCAACAAAAGGCATTCCTCAATCTCAAGCTGACATTCACAGCACCGCCTGCTATCTGGCAATGAGAAGTATCGATGAGGGAAAGACCGTCTTCTCTAACGACGAAGTTAGTTCATTGTTGCCCAACGAAGTCATTCCGATTTACTTTCGCCCTGTTGACCCGCAAATGGGTAAAGAGCAAACACGTTTCTCTTTCCGATGGGGTTATCTTCAAGAATTTCTCGCAGCCTCCTTCATTGTTTCCGATCTTTCCCTGAAGAGGTTTGGGAACTTGGTAGAGCAGATTAAAGAAGACACTACTTGCAAGCGAGACCAAGTGCTTCAGTTTGCGTGTGGTCTGCTGTACCAACAGTCGCAAGCTTGCGACAAGATGAAAAATGAAGTGATTCGCCTTGTTACAGAGCTTGGCAATCAATCGCAGCCCTGCAAGAGGAGACAGAAGGAGCTGCAACTTGTAATGATGAAGTGTGTAGCAGAGGTAAAAGATGATAAGCTTTCACGCGAGGTAGCGAGCAAGTTTCTCCCTGTCATCGAATTTCCTTGCTATGAGGTTGGAGTTGCCGAGTGTTCTGCTCTAGCAAACGTGTTGGGCAGCTCTCCATTTGCATCCATTAGGCGTATCGACTTATCCGATAACAAAATCGGTGTCATGGGTGTACGACAATTGGCGCAGAAACTGCTTCTTCCCTGTAAGGGGCCAACGGAAGAACTAAACGTGAAAGGAAACATCTTGGGTGATCAGGGTCTCGAAGAACTCGCCGAAGCTCTCGGAAGGAAAGAATGTAAGCTGAAGATTCTAAACGTAGCTGACAATGGGATTACAAACGCTGGCGTTTCAAAGCTCTCTTTCACGCTTGATTCAAATTCGTGTTTAGAAGAATTGAACCTGAGCGGTAATGGGGTCAGTTGTCAAGGAATGGCACAACTAGCCACGGTCCTTCGAAAAGAGAAGACCAAAATATCAAGATTAAATCTCAGCTGGAACAATTTAGGAGACGATGGGGTTGCCAGTTTGGCCTTAGCTCGTCAAAGCACAATCAATCTGGCATGGAACAATATTAGCATCAACGGCATCCATTCACTAGTCTCCATTTTTCAAACCTTGACGAATCTCGAAGAACTTGATCTTAGTGGCAACATCATTGAGGCAGCTGGATTTGAAGCATTGCTATCTTGCTTGACGAATCCTGGTTGCAGGATAAAGTGTCTTGCACTTAACAACTGCAATTCAACAGATGAAGGTGTGATCCACTGTGCAAAAGTGCTAACTTTTCCACTCAATCAAATCACATGTTTAGGTCTTGCTGGAAATGGCATCACAAACGGCGGAGTTGGTGAGCTAGCGCAAGCGCTGGGTTCGTTAGAATGCAAGGTTAAATGCCTGAATTTAAGCTCAAACTTCATTGGTGACGAAGGAGTAGAAACTCTTTCACTGAGCTTGGGTAGCGCGAGCTGCAATCTTCAAGAACTTGATCTGAGTAAGAATGAAATCCAGGACGAAGGCTGCAAGTTTCTGGCGGCAGCAATCCGAAAACGCAACTGTTTGACACGATTAGATCTGCAAGGCAACCAAGTTGGTGACGAGGGAGCAAAACAACTACTGTCAGCACTCAGGATTTACAACTGCAGGCTTAACAGCTTGATTTTGGATGAAAACGACATCGGCGATGAAGGCATTTCTGGTTTGCCGCATGCATTCAGCAGCCCTCACTGCAAGCTGGAAAATCTTCAAATAAGGAGAAACCTGATCAGTCGAAACTGCCTTGAGACTCTAAGTGAGGCAATGAACAGCCCTTTTTGCCATTTGGAACAACTTGGGTGTGACAGTTCCCGTTCATAAAGTCATTAACACAAGACAAAGCATCGTATCCTCTCCACCGTTTGCAATGTCTCACATTATTGCTCGGGAAAACAAAAGAACGAACAACTGAACAGTGAAAACATAGCACGATTTTCCCTGCGTGAGATCCCAGAGTAATCCGACAATTGTGCTTACTGGCAATTTGTCAAGAGAACACATCTCTTGATATTTAACAAATCGACGGCAGTTTTCTATGGTATATACTTTTATAGACCAAAAAATGACGTCATAAAATGGTTAAAACTCAAGTCGAACTTTGAACATTTTATGGTCTATTAGAGTACACCATGGAAAACTACCGTCGATTTGTTTTTTACAATAACATGGAAAAAGTATGAACGGAATTGACTTTACTTTCTGTTGAGAAAGCGCGCACGTTACCTCTGACGTCTGTACTCTTATAGAAAATAGCTAAGAGCCAATCAGCGTGCGAGAATTTTGACAGTTATTGTAAAATTATGTATCGAGACTGGAAATTGCCTGACATAGAAAAGTAGCAAAAAAATCTAAAAAGTAAGACAGGCTTGTACTTAGGACAAACAATAGATTGAAAATGATTTCCAATCGTTAATGGAGTTAAGAATTCTGCCTGTAGTCGGATTGTACATCAGAATCTCGAGACAAGATTTGGCCTTGTAGTCTTTCATTTTTTTCGTGCAATTTTCCTTAATATGTTTGTATCGTTGCATCGACCGTGTAAATCAGAACAAATTAGGTGTGAGCACAGAAAACATCGTCCGCGTGATCATATTTTCAATAACATACTGACGATTTGCCTGTTTTACTGCGACAACCGGCTGACCGCGAAAATGCAGAAACCAGAAACCGACTAAAGTGGAACGAAATCCGCCAATCAGCGTACAAACATGACCTTTTGATCCCGTTGACCCAAACGTTTTTGCTCCCTTAGAGGTCCGCTGTACTGATTGACAGCAGTGAAAAGCATAACGGTTGGTGGAATCTTGAACTTTAAAGTGCGCATGTTATTGAAAGGCGCAGTAAGGGCAAAAATCTTTCTAACTAATTGGAACCAAAGTTTACCCCTGAGCCCAGTTGTTCAAAGCACAATTAAGTTAACCCAGGGTTACTGTGAACTTTGATTCCAGTTAAATTACAAATAGATAAAGATATTTCCAAAAGGCTTTTGCCTTTCAGTTTTGACTTTTCTAGCTTAAAATTAACTTTTTGAAACATTTTCAACTAGCGAGATAAAAACCTCGGTTAACTTTTAATCGTGGGCAATGTTAATATAGAAGCATGGTTATGAAGCCAAACAAGTTTCTTTGTTAACATTTTTGGCCTTGACCGTGCACAAACCACAATAGATTTTGAAATGTGTTGGACCAACTGGCCAATAGAAACGTTCCTGTTAAAATATTCAGCTATAGTGTGAACGTTAAAACGAAGGATTGTGCACGGTCGCGGCCCTTCCAACCTAAATTTCAGCACCACTGTTATCAACTTTGAACATAGCAAGGTTTCATAACCAGTCCCTCAATTAAATATGTCGTGGGTTAACGTTAATCTGCTTTCGAACAACCGGCCTCAGTTGTTCAAAGTAAGATTAAGCTAACCTAGGGCTACAGCTCTTGTTCCTAGGGTCTCTCCCGTGATTGATTGCAACTCTACCAACACCAACAGTACGATACTATTGGTGTAAAAACAAAAACAAAAACAAAAAAAACGCACCAGCCACTTGTACTAAAATATAATTGTATTTCAAGTTCCTGACATTTGGTTACATATACATTAAGGTTAACAAAGTTTTTCTTCCTATGTTACAAATTGATATACATAAACAAAAAACAGAACATTGTTCTCATGTGTGAATAAATACGGAAATAGAGGTTCAATTTCAGTTGATGCCTACACAAACCGCTCAAGATACTATCAATTTTACTCGCCCTTCTCAGCTGAGACCTATCTTCCTAGATTCCATAACACTATGCAAAACAGTTGAGAATATTTGATATTTACACGTACGATAGTCCACTGCGCAGCCGTTGTTTGGATTTTCTGGCAATGTTTCTGGAGAGAGCGTTGCTTAGCGACCAAGTCATTGCACCCTTAACATTCACTGGACCCAAATAACGGCTGCGTAGGCGAGTTTCGAATAATTGCTTCATGTTATTCGAGTAGAAACATGAATAGTGCACAGTTCCTTTAAAAGATTAACATTGAATTGAAATTCTCAAGGGATGCTACAAACGGATGTCCGCGTTCACAGCCTGTTTGGTTACATACAAAAGTAGCCTGAATTTACCACAACTGCATAGACTCCTGAGAGTATGTCGTAGGCATAAGCATAAAAATTGAGCCACCGAATATCACATTTTGGAAACTTCAATTGACATAACGCCCGCAGACCAGCAAGTTTACTCAATTTTTGTATAAAGAAAGGTATTCGCCATATTCATTAATTTGAAAACGTTTGTATAGGATTTAGATTAATTTATTTCTGGCGATTTTGACATGACGACCGGACGCTGTCGGGTGAAAAGTATAAAGCAAATGGGTGGAAGTCGCCGACAAGCTTGTTCACTTTCCATTTCCTGATACTCATCTTAATTTCCAGACTGTTGATCAGGAATTGGATATACTGTGTAATTAGGAATTAAACACACTGTGCCATTGTAACGTGCATGGTGTCTTGAAAAACAGGTCATATCGGTTACGGCTTACACTTTTCACCCAATAACGTTTCACCTTGACCAGGCTTACTGGTCAAGGATTGTGGTCCAACAATTGAACTGGCCTAAATGTGACTTAAACAGTTTGTATGTGACAAAATCGCCGAAATAAGGTAATCTACAGGATACAACAAGGGCGAACAAAGGCTGAAAATACCGCCTTTAGGCTGTGAAAGAAAGCAACACATCCAGTTCGCTGTCCTAAACAGCTCAATTGCATAAGATGTGTTAAAGAACCTACAACAACGGCACGAAATTACCCCTCCCCCTCCCCCGCCAAAAATCCTGATACGGGCTACTCAGAGAGGTCCAACCGTGCCGGACAACCTTGCTTGACATTTGGGTAAAAAACCTGGCCAATTCTCCGGTGACTAGGGTTGAAAGGATACTACACGTATCATGCATGGCATGAATGCAACTGCAAGCTCTAATTTATTTTCCATTAATTTATGAAAAAGCGGACAAAAGAAAAAGAGACAAATTACATCTCTTTCAAATTACGTCGTCTCGTACGGAGTCCTTTCTTGATAAAAAATTTCTGTACAAATTGGAAGCTTGACCCAAATACTTGACCAACACTGAAAAAAGGCCGGCAAAATTCTCAACAAAAACAAATACAGTCGAACCTCTTTATTACGGACACCAAGGGGACAGAAATAAGTGTCCGTATTATAGAGATGTCCGTTTTAGAGAATTAGGCTTTATATCGAGTTCGGTCTCTCAGGGAGCAGGTGAACTGTCCGTAACAGAGAAGTGTCCGTAAGGAGAGGTTCCACTGTGTTATGCCAAACAATACGAATGGAGAACAGCCCTGACACTGCTACATTATTCCACTACTAAAACGTTAATTAACTATATACCTAACACTGTAATATAGCCACTCCACGTTGGATTGACATCAATCACGTGCCAAGCCAAATATGGTCAAACTCCATGACGTAATAATTTTACTCCTCCTTCACTGGAAGATATTCATTTCAATTCGAAACAGTACAATTAATTTTTTCAATTCATTACAAAATTGTCTCATATGTACACACTTGTCCCAGTAAGAGCCGCCAATGAATGCTGAAGCACAAAAACGACTTGGTTTTCCGCAGCCTTCATCTCCAAGAAAACTAACAAAATTTCAATCAAATTTCTACAGGGCGGTCTTTCCTTTCGTTGGAATCTTTGCTCTCCACATTAGCATCAATTTAGTCTGTCTATAAGTTAATACCACCAAATATAGCACACTATTTGAAGAAAACAATGAACGTTGAAAGGGAAAACGACTAATAAACTGAAATTGCTGTTAAAAAGTTTTTTTCAACACATCGTAACACTGCCCAAATAAAGTTATGGTGCACTGGATATTCGTGGCCCGTACACAACAGATATCCTGCGATATACGTAACTTCGTACGTCGGGGAGAAAAATGGCGAAGCGCCTTAAACATGTAAAACGACCTCGGAAGATCAGAAATTTCCACGGAGTTTGTAAACGTCATTTTTTGATGCACTGCTCAAAATGCAGGCGTCCATCTTTTCCTTTCCAAACTCGGCACGATGACGAAATTTCATACGCTAACTTAAAATTATCTTTTTGCCTATCGTATCAATTTCAAATCAAGAAGTTGAAGAAAATAACCAAATGTCATTAGCAAAAGATCGCCCTATAGAAAATCAAGCCTACAGCAAGAGGGAGCAGTTTTCTTTCCAAGAACCGCAAAATATTGAGAATGGCACTTCAATCGTGACAAACGGATTACAATGAAAATTGACAAGGAAAGAAGTGCATGAACAACGAAACCACGCGAAGCTTTCCCTAAAATCTGCTCTGTGTTGAAAACTCGAAAAACCAGTCAATGACTCTAGCAGCTCATAGAGCGGAGTGTGCATAATTTTGCTTCATTAATTTATTATCCTGACGGCTATAATCATATTCACAAGTCAGGCATGGTCCATTATATATAGAAATCCACAGACACTTCCCACCAACCACAAATTCCTTTACATAATAAATCTTTTGTTACAATTCCATAAAATTCGGCCCTAGAAATGTCGACTAGCATAGAAGGCAATGATAGTAACCTTGTCTAAATGAAAAAATAAATCTGTGTTTATAATTTAAGCATACAATGTACTTGATAAAGGAGCTCATTTCAATAAAGCATCTAGAGAGAAGGAAACAGAAAACAAATTAGTTTCAATTGTTGGCAGCCTTAACCAACGCTAAAGCTAATTTACACGTGTCAATTTATCGGCCCGATTAGTAGTTCAATGGCATGGGCCAATTTACAGCAAAAACCAGCAGATATCCCAGGCCGTGAATAGCAATAATCCGCAAAGATCAGCAAAGCAAAGCAAAGCCGAGCTGAGATATGCAATCACATGTAGGCCCCTGCAGACCCAGGGACCACCCCGCAGAAGCCTGCCTGCCTGAGGCTCAACCGCTGACCCGCTAGCATTGTCTCGAGGTTAACCTTGCCTAAATTATAATTTAGCCAAATAAAAATTGTCTGCCGCTTTCTTTTTCTGTTCGTGTAGCGCCATATGAAAATCGGCCTGATTAAAAAATCTGCAGCACGGCCAGAGATTTTTATAATTCTCGCCGATTTACGTTCGCTCACTCATTTTTTTCGTCAAATTGAGCCAAATCGGCCCGTGTTCCCATAGCGGAATACTGGATGCTTACCAAAGTGCCTAATGATTAATAATTGCTTGATCGCTGCTACGCAAGGTTGTTGCTTGTGATCACAGCATCTACAACAGCACAAAGAAAGAAAAGAAAATCAACAATCAATTTTGTATAAAGTAGCACCACAAAATCACTGTCATGTGCTTTTCAAAGAACAAACGTGACAGAATTATTTGCGTTTTAGTAAGAATTTAGGGCAGGGAACACCTTGTGATGTCTATCATACAGTTCATGCATCACCTTAGCGTGCATTTGTGGACATATACACGGCTGTTTGGCAAAAGTTGACTCTGTGTATTCGCTGATTTCCCTCCCCCTCCCCTGTAAGTATACTCAGCTGTACCTTTACTGTCGCTAAGGCTGTTGTGTTTGGCATTCTTAGCTGACGGCTTTGGAGATGAGCTCACACTCGATTGGCTGAGAGATGACTCAGATCCTGAAGAGTTCCTCCGTTCCCTGTCTCTGCTCTTGTCTTTTCCTTTATCGCGCTGTTTAAACATCTTTCGCCAGGATTTGGTGCGTTTGAAATCTCCCCCATTGCCAAGCTAAAGAGAAGGCGAACAAATTGAGTCACAGAGGGAGGTTGTCAATTGAGTGTCTAAAGTACATGTAATTTGCTATAGTTTTGTTTTCCTAGGCCCACGACTGGTTAACTGAAAAAGAAAATACACTACTTCCTCTAAATTAAAACCAAAAGCAATACCCTTTTTAAGGTTAAAAAAAAAAAAAAAAAAAAGAACCCGGGTACACGTAATTTGTTTCCCCACGGACCACCTTTTTGTGGAGGGAGGAAAACCAGAGAACCCAAAGAAAAACCCTCAGAGCAAGGACAAGGACCAACAACAAACTCAACCCACATATGGCGTTGCGCCATATTGGTGGGAGGTGAGTGTTCTCACCACTGTGCAATCCTTGCTCCCCTTCACATTGTTGCAAATAAGAGATGAAAATATAGCTGTTAAGAGTTGGAAAACACTTCAGAACAAAAGAAGACGCTTCAAAGAATGAAACCCATTGCGGAAACACGAGTCATAAGAGAGTGTTTCCACTTCCTTTTTTTTAATTCTGCTGAACCTGTATGCATACTTTGACTCAATCCACTGAAACAAGCTGAAGGAAGTAGGAATGTTTTCGATTTCCTTTAGCAAAAAAAAAGTACTTTCCATTCTTCAAACAGTTCCAAGTTATAAAAACAGGCTTTCAACCAAATAAAGGTTAAAGGCTATTTTTAATTATCCGATGTTTCACTAAAACTAGAAGAAAACTATAAGATGCAACTAGCCGGAAGAAGATACAGCAAACCAACCACTCACAGTGCAAAACATCTAGCAAACTATTGTAGCCACAACAAGTGAAACAAACAAAAGACACTTCTTACCTCATCTACGATTTCTCTATCTGTAGCATTTGCCAGGAGCCAATTGAAGTCCCGATCAAGAATTTGACGAATCTATAACAAATAAGCAGTACTGTCAAGATTACCAATAAATGAACTGCAAAACAAGCATTTTCCAGTACATGCCATGAACTTCACCCTTGAGGTTTTGGTGTAATGAAACTACAACTGAGGATGGCAGATCCACACCTTCGTGTAAGGAGGAAGCTCATAGCAAAACAAAAAGAGGTGGGAGAGTAAGTGTCTCTCCAGGGAGTAGGGATGTTGCTAAGGGCCAGCGAATTTTAAATGTCACAGTCTGAAAGACGTCTTTTTAACAGGTGAAATTTCAACAGAACACAAATACTTGAGGCTAAGTTTAAAGGTGCACAGTCAAAAGAGCCAGCTGAGTTTATTAATGAACCTACTGAGGTTTTTCTTAGCTTCACCTCTAGGGAGGTGGCATGACTCCTGGCCCTCTCCCCACTCCCTTGAGTAAGATACAAATTACCAGGGTTGTTTGCAACATTTTCAAGCTCGTTATATACCAAATAGTTATGCACTGTTAGCCTTACTTGTGTGTTTTGACTGGGTATTTGTAGAGCATATGCAAGGGTACTGAAGTCAAATGTCTCATCCAAAGCTATAACAGCCCCGTGTACTCCGGTACCAAGCAGATTATCAGCAAACTCTGACAGACCAATCTTTTTTAACCACTTAATTACACGCTCATTACTCCAGACAAGCACGTCTGAAAAATCAAAAACAAGATTTTGCTTTGGTACCAAATAGCTAGAATAAAAGAAGAAGAAAACTTACTTACTATCTAACACTGTATGAATCAAGAGTGTACTGAGCTTTTCGTTCAGTTTTTATAAGCATCATTTAAATTCTTTCATATCGATACTATGATTGGTTCAATCGAGTTTATTCTATTCACATAATACACTGGCTCTACGTCACTAAACATTATGTTACCAGTGAGTGTGTGTAAATTCTTGGGCATCTTGTTCTTAGAAATTTCCACATGTTAAGGTATAGACATGTGACTCAACAATGCACATGGCACCTGTTTCATTTCTTCAGTAACAGTTGTGACATACATGAATATACTGTCTGACAACCCCGTTATGGTTCAGTTGGTCACACAACAAGCAGATAAAAGACTTACCTTTAGCCTCATCTGCACACATTTGCCTTCTTTTTTCCAGCAACTGAAAACAAAAAAATAACCTTTTGAGAATCAATGTAACCAGGACAAGTTTTTTCATCATAAGGATGGTAAACTTTGGGAATTGGATGCTCATTATGCTTTGCAACAGAAATGAATAAATGCCATCTAGAATACTTAGCTAAAGAAATGTTGACAGTTCTACTGGTTAATGTAAGTGCGGGGGATAAGACAAATACACACTTAAATAATATGCATATACTTTTGATTGGAACGTACCCGTCTATCATAATTCATAAATCCTAAACATTTGACACCACATTGTAAACTGTGCCTGCAAAAATTAAGTTAGATAGAAAATACATTACATCAAATTAACCAGCAATCAATCAATCAATCAATCAATCAATCAATCAATCAATCAATCAATCAATCAATCAATCACTTACTCGCTCACTCACTCACTTTGCACAATCAATCAATAGATAGTCCAACAATCAAGAAACCAGTCAGTCAATCAATCAATCAATCAATCAATCAATCAATCAATCAATCAATCAATCAATCAATCAATCAAACAATCAGTCAGTCAGTCAGTCAGTCAGTCAAACACTTACTCACTCACTCACTCACTCACTTCGCACAATCAATCAATAGATAGTCATTCAATCAAGAAACCAATCAGTCAATTACTCATGCAATCAATCAATCGATCGATCGATCGATTGATCGATCAATCAATCGATCGATCAATCAATCAATCAATCAATCCATCAATCAATCACTCACTCTCTCACTTTGCACAATCAATCAATAGATAGTCATACAATCACGAAACCAGTCAGTCAATCAGTGAGTAAGGTAATTGTACAAATTTACTGTTGTTGGGAACCCATAATTTTCATGTGCAGTGTACCACTAATGAACATGATTGCTAACAGTAATGCAGTGACATGTACAAACCTGTGAAAACCATCAACTACTTTCAAATACTTTTGATATTCCTTCTTGCTGATATGTTCCAACATTCTTGCATCGACTAAACACTCTTGGAACGTACTCTGCAGGCAATAACATGGTAAGGTTTTGTGAATTATATTCACTGCATCGTCAGCATGAAATCTTCTCCCTCTCCCTCTTAAAGTGGACAGACTGTAACGTGGACATGGAAGGCTGCCTCAGGCCAAATATTGTATGTGTGTCTGAAACTAAACTCTCTTTAAGGCAGACAACTTTCTAAAGTGGATGGACAGAGCAGGGCCGTTTACCATTTGCTGTCAAAACCCGGAATTTTCGCTTTAAAATTTAAATGGTACAGCTTATTCCAGTGGAAGGGTTTCGGAAAAGATCAAAATCCCCAGACGTATTCCTCTTTTTCCATTCAAACTGAAATGACAGGAAAATTCCTGTACTGTTTTTCAAACCGACGTTGGCATCATGCCGACTGGGGTGTTTTCCCCACGTTTTTCGATGATTCGTGGATGCATTTAAGATGGCGGCCACAAATATTTTAGCTTTCGATTTACGTTGTGCAACGTTTTTTCCTTTTATTTTCAAGAATGAGCAATTTCCTGAAGTTAACGTTTCTTTCAGCTCATATCTTAGAAACAGTTTAGTTGAATGAGCTTGGAACATCTAAAATTTCCAACCATAAATGGCAACGGCATTGGACTAGGGACAAAAGCCTGAACCATTTGCAGGGTTCCAATCCGACTGGTTTTTTTTGTCCAAATAGTAAACGCACCAGGTCCTGAGAATGATCCATCCGTAAGCAAATTCACTGTTATTCCCTAGAGGCTCACAGACAGGGTTATCATTGATCAGTGTCTCAGCGAATAAGTTCAAGATGCTGAATCTCTTACTTCTTAACAATAATTATTTTTTTCTACAGCCATATAAATGATACATGTAATTAATCAGCAGAATTCTCACCTTATACTGAGCAAGTCCTAGACTAGGTAGCCATTCATTGGCGATCCAGTCGTGATTCATTTCACCATAAACTAAAGACTGCAAGGCAAACATTTTCAAGGTTACTTTCACCTAAATGTAGTTATAATGAAGTAGAAAACATTAAATTACATTGATGATATGTAGCATTTGCTACTTTTCCTCTAAGTATGCAGGAGAGGTACACCTTGCCAATAGAAGCGTGAAGCTTCTCCACTACGTGCAAATCCGTGGCAATGCAACCCGTTAATACAACCACCTTCGGGCCGTGAAAATCTGGTTGTAATAACGGGGTCGTCAGACTAACGAGGTCGCAAAACTGAGAAAATGACTGGACTTTCAATTTGCTTGAGCCACAAAAAGAGGATGTAATAACCGGGTGGTTGTAAGACGGGGTTCCACTGTACAACTAACAACCAACAACAAAAAGCAACAGTTATGTAATGGGTAGAGGGAAGGAGAGGGCAGAAATCCACAGGTTATCATAATTATATTAATTACCTTTTCGTCATACTTACATTCCTGTTAGTTGTAGGTGATGATGTACTTGTAAGAGTGACAATCTCTTGAATGGCAAGCCGTAACTTGAGCCGATGAAGAGGGTTTGAGATTCCAATCTCATGCTGAATCTCTGTATCTGACAAGGCCTGAAAAAAGGAAATATTTAATGGTCGATTGCCAAGTTGTTTGAATGCCAATTATGTGTACGGTATGATCAAATGTTGAGCTCTTTTAAAACGTTTTTCACCACGTTTTTCACCAAGTTTAGGTGCAGTTATCAGACCATTTAACTAGTTACCAAGCATATGCATTAACAAGATATGAAACTGAATTCAAAGTTCATGTTGATCCTGCATAAGCTTAATCCCTGCTTGAACAAGCATGCCCAGAACAAAAATAACATTACTCAAAAACTGATTTCAAGGAATCATCTTACCGACATGATTGCTCCACTCTTGACATTTGCTTTACAAGCTGCGACATACCAAGCGGGCATACCCACCCACAACTACAACAAAGCGAAAGAATGTCAGAAAAGTACTTTCAAAAACTCATTAATAATTCATAAGCCCATTGACCTATCAAATGGTCGATAAAACATCACGTGCAGCAGTTTTATATCCAATAAAACCTCCTCCTTATTAGTATGCAGTGTTTAATGTTTTTCTCACATGCTAATTTCCAACCTTCACAAAAGCATCATTGTTATGACCTCTCTTGACACACGCTTTTCCAGGAATGTTTTTGAAGCCGTTCAAAAAAACTTGCAGCACGTGTTTTATTGGGTCTAAAACCACTCGGCTGTGCCTCATGG
Source organism: Pavona decussata (assembly GCF_977016875.1). NCBI lineage: Eukaryota > Metazoa > Cnidaria > Anthozoa > Scleractinia > Agariciidae > Pavona > Pavona decussata. The sequence continues at coordinate 2,119,331 of NW_028145455.1, forward strand.
TTTTAAATCCCGATAAAACACTGCTGCTCGTGTTTTAAACATTACACAAAACTTTCACAATGCACTTTCACACCTTGCCCTCACTTAAGCAACAAGTTCGCCTTAAAATTAAAAGGCTTAACACACCTTTTTCTTTCTTCTAACCCAGCATAGTAGCGCAACTTACAACTATTTTGTTTATACAAACCTAATGCATTTTGCAAGAAAACCAGCTTACCTCCAGCCAAGCCACAACCGTTGGTGCATTCCACAAGGCAAAAGGCGTCCCAGCCGCTAATGCCTCCGCTAACAGATGCGACTTATTTTTTATTTTTCTATCTAATTCTCTCTGCCCTGTGCCCCCGGGAGCAGGTTCATTAGGCATTGAGTAAGAGTCTGTTTGGACCCCCGCAGAGTCCTTAGTTTTAGTCTTCGTTTTGTTCCCAAAAATACGTCCAATAGATCCTTTGATGCCCTTCTTGCGTGAGCTGTTCTTGGATAATGATTCTGCACTACTGGTTGTGCTTGGAACACTTGGTAAAGAGTCCACTGAACTATCCCTGGAAGAACAAAATCAGCGTACCATACTTAACATTATTCTTTTTAATGTCCTATTTATCAGTATAGCGTGTACACGTAATTATGTCTTTTCCTAACTTGTAAAGTCCAGGGTCCAGTTATTCAAAGCCCGATTAAGCTAATCCTGGATTAACGCAAACTTTGACTCGAGTTTAATTGCTTATCGATAAAAATTCTCCCAAAAGATTTTTGGCCCTCAATTTTAACTTAGACCTTTCATTACCTTTAGCTCGAAATTAGCCTTTAAAACCATTTTTAACGAGCGAGCTGAAAGCCTCAATTAAAATCTAATCGTGGATTAGCGTTAATTGCCTTTCAAACGACCCGGCCCAGAGCGCCATAAACCTACAGAAGCAAATTAACTATTGTTATTACACAACTGTACATAAAACATAAAATTAAAAAAATTAGCCCTTTTCCAGTTGTCATTGTTAAGTCATCCTAACCCCAACCTAATCTTAACCCTTACCCTCATGGGCTCATGCGGTATTAAAAACATCATGTTAGGCCAATCCCTGAAATGGGTGTAAATACAATAACAAGCAAAATTTGATACCGCAAACCCTCAGTGGTAGACTTAGTATCTTTAACTACTACTATCAAAATAGCAAAATAACGTAACCTAGATGAAAAATTATAAAATGATGAAAATATTAACCTAGTTTAAAAAAAATGACCCAGGTTGAAATAAATTAAACACGAAAATACATTACACCTGTGACAGATCCAAGCAATTAAACAGAAAGGGTACACTGTGACTATAAGAAATGAAATGACTAAAATATTGTAAAGAAACAGTTGAATTTTCTCACCTTGTTTTGATCATACCATTAGTAGAAGGAACTGTTACAGAGCTTGCAGCATCGTCAGACGGTGCATTGGAGTTAGCAACTGGCTGACTATGTTTTGAGCTTTCTGTTGAATCAGAGGTACTTGAGCTGGGCGTGGGAGGTGTGTGAGCATCGCCCACAGTGTTTAGTGATCCCTCCTTGCTGGACTTTACCTGAGGTAGACACATATTATTATTGCAACTGTTACTACTACTCTTTCAGGGTTTCTATCAAGAGCATCAAGCCAATTCACTTGATTGTTTTTGCCATTTACAGTTAGCTTAAGTCACACATGACCAGTACTTCTGAGAATGAAACGAACATTCAAATTCCTCTTTGTAATGTCTGGCATTTGAATGGAATCTTGAAGATTTCTCTGGAAATCTTTCCAAAGAAGATGCATTAAATGAAATAAAAACTCAAAATACTTGCAACGGAAATGCGTCCCAAAAAGAAAATAAGACTACACACATAATTTCTATGTCTTGGAACTGTTACTTTTTTACCACAAGGCACAGCATGCTTCTGTGCCAAATGAAATGCCTTAACATCTCGTAAACATGTAGGATACATACCCAGATTGGTGTGGTGTCCATTGGATCCAGGGGAGGGAATGGAAATGCAGTAGAGGATGCAACCAGCTCCTACAAGCAAATACCACAAGATTGACTAAAATTAGGACCAACATTACAAAATAATACGGTGTTACTATCTAAAAAATGTAACATCTGATTATGTGGCTAAATAAAATATTTAGGCAAAGTTAACCTCGAACCAATGCAGTCAGTGGCCCTTTTTATGGGCGGCTTTAGTGTTATCGTATGCTTAGAATTATGGGTAAATACACCAGTCATCATATTTTTCAGTATGGCGGATTTGGCGTGTCATGGTATAATTAGCTTTCAAAGCTTGTCAAGCTCACTCTTCGTGTTTGGGCCAAGCTATAGAAACATTAAGGGCAATAATCACCCTTTTCCTTATCATGGCCAAACTTATTGGGTTATACATGTACCCGTCCAATGATTTACAAGTTCTTTCCTGTTCTACACGTGTACACATACCTTTTGAGAATCTGAGTAGAAATCCTGATGCATGGGACTTCTCGTAACAGACTTTTCCAGCACAAGGGCTCTTTTCTCAGTTGACTTGTGTTCTAACTGCAGTTGGCTAATAACAGAAAAGCAAGAAAGTAGCTTTTAATTTCTTGTAATAAAAACAAGAAAAATTATGAAACTCTTTAGTTAACCAGTAGTGTACATTTTTGTGCTTGACTCAACAAATGTCAGTCAAAATTCATTTATCACATGGCTCATGCTACATCCCATCCAGTCCACTTGCCCTATTGCCAGTTGTCTCCCACCTAAACAACCTAAAAGAACTAAATTTGGCAGTGAGTGAGCCAGAAAGTCACAGAAGACAACATCATATTGACATACAGGATTAATTTCACACTTTCTTTAGGCCCTGTACTGTAATTCAAACTTTGAATGAATGAACGAACGAACTAATAACTTTAATTAACCTTGGTGCTGACTAGCGCTGGTTAGGCCCTTAGCTCATCATGCCGTCAACAAAATGGTGCTTGCATGGTTCAAATCTCCGTAAAAAGTGGTTTTCACAGTATGTCCTGATGTTAATTTTCCTCCTTATTGTAATCAGTACAAACTGATTATCATAGCACATTATGTTAAAACAAAGATAGGTGGTCACTCACTTGAGCTCCTTGTTAATAATGTCTATCTGTTGTTGTAACAGTGATGCGAGTGTCTGCGCATCTCCACCCACACCTCTGTCTTCTGAGGTTTCACTGCCAGCGTCACTCTCAATATCGGACAGTCGACCATTGTCAAATGCCATGGCTACATTTTTAAGTACACATTCCTGCTCAAGCTTCTGCCACTCCTGTTCATTGAGTGTGAACACTCTGCTGGGTGAGTCCTCTATACAAGCGCGACCCTTTGATTCCCGTTTAATAGCCTCGCTACTGCAAAGATCACAAAATAATTATATTTATTAAAAACTGGATCATTGTACGATGCAATTCCAGGGATTTGATTGGCTTAGCGGCCATGGTACACACTGTATATGAGCCATTACACCATGCCCGAGAAATAGCTACCATTATTGTCTTCTGTTTGTTCTTGCGAAGCAAAATCAGCAAGATCTAGCAATATTTCGTGAATGTTTTTAATAAAACAATTACTCCACTCACAGTTGTTGGGTATGAGATGAATAAAGCCAACCCGACGCTACACACCTTGTTGAGAGAGAGACTGCCAGAAAGGGATGCCTTTTTCAGTATGTGAAATGGTAGCAAAATTTAACATTTTAGTATCTTAAAGAGCCAAAAAGAAGACTGTCAGCTGAAAAAGTAGTAATAAATTAAATCTAAGTATTAGAAAAGGGGGTAAAACTGAGGATAAATTCTTGGGAAAAATTACAGTACAAAGATTACACTTACCATCGGAAAAAAAAAGATAAGGCAGAACTGCAGTATTTGGCTTATCTTTGAAGTATAAGAGACAGATTCAATTTTTTTTTTATAAATGTGAAAGGGGTGCCTTTTCAGCCTCCCCATAGGAAACTTTATTGAGACCCCCTCCTCCCCTCCCTGACAATCAGTCAATTATACAGTACCTGAACTGCACTACAGGTCCATTCACACCAGCACCAGGGATACCCTAAGTAATAAGCAAAACAAGACATAAGTTACACACTTTATTCCCAAGCCTAAATTATTATTATTGAATTTGGGATTCTCCCAGTACACTGTATGTGCTAACAGATGCATAAAAAAGGAAAAATTGCAGACTGATACCAATAATAAAATAATACTGTACCTGAGATTTCTGCTTTGCAAATTCCTCATTAAGCCTTCCTAATTCCAGTGCTAATATTTCCTAAAAGAAATAACACAAGATTAAAACTTAACCAACACACAACACCTGTAGAATTAAAATGGAATGGGTGTTTTTAGGCTTGAATATCAACATTATTCAGGAAATTAAGGTGCCCACTGCACACTCCTCCTGAACATGCAATAGCAAGTGAATCAAACCTACAATGCTGGAGAAAGCTGCTTTGGGCAAATGTTACAATGTACGCTATTAAGTTCCAATTTAGCATGATCTGGCCAAGAAGCACCACTTTGTACTTCCCCACCCCCTCTCCCCAAAACAATGTTGAAGTCTACTAACATTTTCAGTACCTTATTCTTACTTATTTTTACCATTTTCTGAAATTTAATACTTGTGAAAAAAAAGAAAAAAGATTGCATGAAATTTAAACACACTAAATTAAATACCAAAACAATAACCATTTTAAAAGTGAACTGTTCTGAATTAAAAACTAACTATTTGTTCTTGAAAAAATCTTTCCGATCTTGTTTTTGACTAGCACTCTTCCTCCTATTCACTATTTTCTTCAGCTTGTAATTTGGCCAAAAAAAATTAATCCTCTTTAGTACAGTCATCAAAGTTTCCATTTGTAGGCTCTTTGTAGTTAGATTGAGCTAGACCTTTGTATCTTTCCAGTATTTCCTTATTCTTTGTGACAAGTGCCCTCAGCTTAGGGTTTAATAAAATAAAACACTCCGACAAAATGACAAAATTTAGTGCACTTTTGGTCTAATATTTCTTGCAATCACAAAAATTAATATTCGTGAAATTCTGTTCCCGAATTTTTGCGAAATTAAGCACACGTGAAAATGAGTAAGAATAAGGTACATGGACCTAACATGGGTTGGGGTTGGGATCAGGGGCTGGGTAGTTTTCATTTCTGTCACATGCCTAGGACTTTTGTCTTTTCCCTTTCTTTTTATCCTGTTCTTTTCCATGGGGAGGGGGTTGCAATGTAAAATAATTGCACTGTAGTTCACCTTGGTTATATCATACTTTGCTCAACTGGAAATTCACTGTTTTTTTCCTTGACAAATAAACCAAACAATTTTATAATGGGTGATGTGAAAACCATCAACAATAGTGCTGTGTCAGAAGTGTTTACTTATCTTTGTGTACTGTATGAAGTATTCAATTTCCCACCCATTGACTAACTCTAGACACAAACCCCTAAACAAATCACTTAAATTCAACCGTGTTAAATAGTGGTATTTTGGATAGCTTTTTGAATCCATAATTCTTTAACCCATGGCAAACAGATCCTCAGTTGGTACCTTTTCTCTTTGAAGATCTTCTACTTGTGACTTCACTGCAGTAAGTTCTTGAGTTATCGCAGTCTGTGAAAGAGAAACAAGTAGTCATTTTAAGACGACACTAAACTGATAGGATAACATATTCATCTGTACCATAATGAAGACTATGTACAGTATTTTATTATTGAGTTAAATTTGTTTTTGGATCAAACCATTTTGTTTTGATTTTCCTTTGTTCTACATAACAGTAAAGAATCAGCACCAAACAAAATAAAAAATTGAAGTAAAAAATGTTTTCAAAACAACTTGAATTAAACCACAACAGCTGTTTGCACTATCCTCCTTGTCCAACTGGGCTACTGTCACCTGAGCTCATACTCTGTTGTTACACAATTTGGAATATTTCTTGTGCTATTCCATCGTTTGTTTATTCAAATATCTCGTACCTTCCCACATCATGCAAACCCCACAAGTCAAATGATATCTGCATGGTCCCACATTTTCCCACAGTTTTACCCTCAACACATTAGAGTGACATGGAAGAGGCAAAGTGAGTTAGGAAATAATAAAAAAGCAGTATTGGGGCTTAAGGTTTGAATTTCCAGTATAATACTGGGCACATCCTTTTGGGGAAATTCTGACAATTCTTATTCTGGCCAGTTCACAGATAACAGAACAAAGAGACTATCAGTTCCCAAAGCTACAAGCATTTTAATTATTACAGAAATGTTATCTTGGACATTTTCCCAGTGAAGAGGTTAAACGCCATGTTACAATTTCGATGAATATAGCAAAAATAATGCCATACTTTCTTCTCTAGTGCAGCCATTCGTTCCTTCAAATGAACCTGTAGTCTTTCATTGGACTCGCCCAGCAGTTTGTCGACTGTACTGGACAATCTAGCATTGTGATCTTCATTCATCTTTTCTCTTTCACGTGCCTAGAATCAAAAGATTCCTCTGCGTCAAAAAAGCGACATTAACATACATGTACATATAGTTCTTATTGAGGCATGAAGTCTAGATGTAGAAAGATTTTTTTTACATTAGTTCTTTTCTTTGTTCCTTGACGAACAAAAATAGAAAAGGTTCTTCATTCCAATGTTTGGATTGAACAATTAAGATCGGTCAATTTGATTACAAAAATGTGTCACTGACAAAAACCTGGACAATTTGTACAACCAACCAGATTTAATGATTTGTTTAATCTGGACTGCCTTCAAACTTAAACATAACATTTTTTAACCACACTGACTAATTGGCCATTTTTAAGAGGGCAGAGCAACTCATAATTTCACATAAAGGCATCTCATTCACAAGGGTTAAACTGCAACCAGTGACACCAGCATCTGACAGCAACACGGGAGAAATAAGCGCAAAGGAAACTGCATTGCATCTGCAGCAGCTCCAAGCCATGTGTGTCCAACATTTGAGGTTATAATTATCACATGCATACTGCACTGACCTCATTTGCCATAAGAGTGCTCATAAAATATCAGTTTAGAACACAGAAACCCCTCCTCACCCTGTTAAGCTCGGCTTGAAGGTCCTGAACCTGGTTTTGAAGTTGCTGAACAGTCTCTTCAGCTGTAACATGTTTCTCAGCAGCCTAAAAAAAAACACCACAACTTTTTTATGGACAAGTTAAAAAAATGAATGTAAAAAAAGTTGCAATTTAGGGCCCTCTTGTATACCTCGTACAGTCAGACCTCAACTTGCGAATACCTCCCATTTGTGGACATCAAAAATGATTACTTTTTCTTTTAGCCACATTTCTATGAGTTTTGGAATGTACTAAGCAATCTACAGCATCCATACAATGTAAATTCATTTGAGTGTCCAATAATTTTTTCTGCTGATGTAAGACACTGCTCTGATTCTTTTAATTTACAATATTAAACTTTACTACCAGACTACAAAATAATAGTCTTCAAGCTGTAAAAAAAGTCCCTTATAAAACACATTTGTGTTATAGGAGGGTGGCATGAATTACACACCTTCCATAAGTGAACAGCCATATTTGTCCCAGAGGTGTCAACTTACAGGAGGTTCATTTGTATGCCAGTGAATTGTGCCTTGTCTACAAAAATCCAAGATGACTGGTGCCCGGAATGTTACAATAGTGTGTCCGGTCAAAGAGAAATTTGGAAGGACACAGGTACTGCTAAGAAAGAGAAATTATTTCCAGGACTGCAAAAAGGACACCAGTAAATATAAAAAAAATTGCTGTATGATGCATTACATAACAACCCCTAAAAACTTCTCATGTATGCCATTGGATCACGTTTTCCACAATTATAAAGTCAACCAAAATGTGGATTTCATATGGTTCTATCAGAACAAGATTTAGAGTGAGCTGTAAGAAAAATAATTTTCTGCCCTGTAAACTTCCTTTCATGTAGGTCTTACCTCATTCAAGGCAGCCATCTGCACCGCTAGCTCTTCCTCTATTTTAGGCAATGCTTCAGCTTTTCTTAATGACTGGTTAAGGTTTTGCTCAGCAAGTTCCAGTTTTTCTTGCTGTATCCGGACCTTTTCTTCCGCCTAGCAAAATTGAGTAAATAAAAGATACCATTGGTATTACATTTTTTTTTTTAAAGTTTCATTTCAAACTGCATTTGAGGATCCACTAATCCTCAGACTTCAGCTGTTCACCTGGTTAAATGACAAACATTAAAAAGCGACTTCTCCAGAAAATTGCGTGCTGTACTTCTGAAGGTAGATGCATGTAAGCACAAGATGATGCAAGTTTCTTTGGAAAAACATTTACAACAGTAATATAATATAGTATGACTTCAACAGCAACATCACCGTACATTGCCATTTGAATTCTTTTATACAGTAGAACCTCAATTTCATGAACCTCTTTATAACAAAGTCCTTGGTACAATGCATGATATTCTCCAGCCAGGCCTTTTAAAATGCATGGAACAGAACCTCAATGTAATGAACCCTCGATACAACGAACCAATTTCCCCAGCCCCTTAACATTTCGTTAAATGGAGGTTCCACTGTATCCTGCACAGGTGCATTTATAATGCTAAGGCTGTTGACAATATTAATGGATAAGTTGTTATACAACACGCGTGGCTGTAGATAAAGTAAACAATAGATGTCAATTAGTCACAGCTGTACTCTTCACTGTATCACCCCAGTGTGCATGTACACTGCATGTCATGTACTAGAGCTTATAGCAAATTTGCCAAGAGACAAGTTAGATGTACTTTTGAAATTGTTACTTCTCGGGTGTCCCGTTTTTCAGTGGGTCATATTTTATCATTACTAAATCAGAGGGCTGTTAATGAAGAACTTCTAACTACAACATGACGCTCAACCAGTGAGTGTAGTTTAGCTCACCTGGATAAGTTCACTTTCTTTACTTGCCAGTTCAGTCTCCAGTCTTTCATTATCATCATTTAGTGCTGTTACTTCATGCTGAAGCCGTACATAGCGTTTCTCAAGAGTTGTTATTCTATCTTCCATGTCAGATTTCTGTGCAGCCGCCTGGTTGTAATCAAGTGACAAAACATTCACATATCAGCTTTAAGAATTAACCAGAAATGTCCAGAATAAACATGAATTAACGCCTGTGTTGCAAATGGAGGTCGGGTCCCCAACAAAACGCGATAAAATAACCACGCCAAGAAAAACGCTGAGTAGAGTAAATTTCCGAGCACGTGCAAAGGAGCACACCTAAACTGCAAGAGAATACCGCTGGCCACACAACTGCCCGCAGACCTGAACAAGGCCCAAACAGTAATGTAACAACAAACGCCTTAACGCTAATGTACCACCAGTGCCCAAACTATATGCCAATAGACGCTAACGCCATGCCACGCCACCAAGGAGCAAACTTGCTCCAAGTCGTTGACTAAGTTAAATTTGTCTGTCCCATGAACCTAGTTTAATGGCCTTAGCTCCCATGAGTCTCCTGTAGTTCAGTGGTAGAGCATCCAAACTAGTAATCGGAAGGTCTTAAGTTCGACTCCTGATAGGAGCAATCAGATTTTTTTCCAGGCATGTCTGTGTCCTTTACTGATTAATACATCATTCTCAAGACTGTACATGTACCTCATCTAAATCTCTTTCCAGTCTCTGAATGGAAGCATTTCCTCTATCCAACTGCTTATTACATATTCTTAGTTCCTCTTCAAGAGTTGTACATCTCTCTTTCAAGTCCTTATTTTCTCTTGTAAGCTGGAATCAAACAACAACCAAGACATATAAAAGAATCCAACAGATTCATCCATCATCACTTCATACCCCAAGACACCTGAAAACAATTTGGAAGGGATTGGTGCAAGGAAGCATTTTTAGTCTTGAAATCCAGATTAAATCAGGTCTATTTTGGCATACAGACTGGATTTTATATTCAAACCTAGTGCTGTGTTTGGTTTTTGACCTAAAAGGCATACATCAGAAGAATTTTTCTCATCGGTTTTTTTTCTTAAAAACTGAAGCTACTCAAACAAAGCAGTATAATATTAGTATAATATTAGATGCTGATTCCATCTTTTGTGTGAATTGCTCAAATGAAAGGAAAAGCAATAAGCTACATGTACTCCTACATTCTGACCCTTCAGGTCAAAACTAAATTCAGAAATATATCTCTTATACAACATAGTCTGTATGCTAAACCAGAGCTGATTTCAACCCAAACCACAATGTATGGCCTCTTGCACCTGGAAGCCCTTCAATTTATAGCGAATGTGACAAAGTAAATTGACTTAATTGATGCATATGAATTCTTAAAATTAATAACCCTTATTGTCTAATATTTCTGCCAGACTCCCAAACTCTCAAACTTTTAACCCAAAACAAATCCTTTCATTCTCCCAGACACTACAATACCTAGGAACAATTTAATTAATAAATCATGTTTTATTACCCGTTCAACTTCCTTAGTTCGTTTGTCAAGGAGAAACTGCATCTCTTCCATTTGCTCCTCATGCGCGCTCACATCAATATCGATGGGTCCATTGGAAAGATGCTGAAAATAACACCAAATAGTAATAAGAAACAGCACTACAGACCTTTATCACTGTAAATTGATGCAATGACTTTTACAGTGCGACGCCCCTTACCGTGGCCACCCAATAAACTTTTTTACAAGTTAGCCAATCAGGATATCTTCCTCCTTGTTCATAAAATACAAAATGACATGTTTTCAATAATTCATTGTTGCGTCACTTGCCTGTTGGACTTTGCAAGGAGGCATGACCGTTAATCAAATTCGCGTATCCTGATTGGCTAACTTGCAAAAAAAAGATTGTTGGGTAGCCATGGTAAGGCTCCTCGCCCTTTAAAGTAGGTATTACTATAAGAGATAGCCAAACTAAGCAGCAGTTTGAGACTGCTCTCATAAGCATATACACTTATAAGTAAAAATCGAGAGAAAGTAGACAGTGGTGTGAGTCCAAACAGACACCTGTACACCTGCCGGTCGCAACCTTCTACCACTAGGCCAGCTACAAAACGTGTAGGTGTGACTAACCTTTCCTCCTTGAGAATCTTCACCACCATTTTCTAAACAGATGTCACTTGATGTGTGAAGTTTTTCCTCGGTTCTCACCCTCCTGAGATTCCGAAGTCGGATATCTTCATTCTCTTGTTCAAGCTCTTTGAGCTGAAGAAAAAAGATAGATAATGAAGACTGATGTTGGGGCTGCAAACAAGAATGAATCCTTAATAAAGAAAATTTCCCCTTGAACATCTGAAACAGACTAGACACCTCTAAGAGAAGCGAACTCTCTGACTGTTTTTAGGCGTGGCTTCATAACTGCCTGCTAATTAATTTATCTTTGCAACCTTTTTTTTTCTATTAAATTTTTATATCCATAGTTCTTTGTATTTCTTAGTTAGTCTTTAGTTTTTTAGCTAAGTTCTTTTTATCTGAGGACCCTTCTGTAAACCCCTTTTGTGACGTTGGTACCATCAATTATTAATACTATTATTATTTACCTTTTCTCTTGTTTCTTCAAGCTCCGCTTCAAGTGCATTGTTTTTGTCCACAGCCTGCCGTAGTCTTTCACGCACCTTAAACAAAAGAAACATCTTGATCAAAACGAAGTTCAAAACCAAGGCCACATACATATGGCTTCCACTATATTCTTTAAGACAAAAATTTTACTCCAGAAATTTCATTCTCTCTTTACCCAGATGAATAACTAGCTACCACCAAAATGATTAACCCTTTAAGCCCTTATCAGTGATCAGCATCAAATTTCTCCTTGTAATATCAATGCTTATTCAACCCCTGAGGTCATGGGAATTGGGTTATTCCAGAAAAAATCCACACCCCCCCGACGGATGGGGTCGTTTTTTAACCCCCCTCTCACCTGGATTTCCTGAAGCACAAGACCCCCCCTCCTGTCTGGATTTCCAAAACAAAAGACCCCCCCTCCCGCCTGGATTTCCGGAAAAAAATTTTAGGCTTGAATTTAATTCATTTTTAATATAAAATACGCACAATCACGTCTAGAAGATGTTCTTTTTTAATTTCTAAAGCTTCTGCTAATATTAAAAACTCTATCGCGTGGAACTAAAAAAAGAAAGGAGCAACAATGCGAAAAAGCGAACAAGTTCATCCTTTGTGCCCAATGGACAACACCCATGGAATCTTAAAACGGCACGCAGAAAACGCACTGGCCGCTTGTTCAACTGTGCTACGGACGATGGGACTTCAGAGAGGTTACCACTGTATATGTTGCAGGAACCCGTCCAAGAACTTTCTCCTTCTGTTGCATTCGCAATAACTTACGTTTCCAAACGTTTTTTCGAGGTACAGATGGCTACAAGTTCCTCTCGAGTATTTTCGACGAAGAGGGAATGTTTGGACCAAAATTCTTTGGAATTATCTTCTTCAGCTAATAGCTCTGCATCCTTGCTTACACAAGTAAAAAATTCTTCCGCCTGACGCAGTGGACTAATCCACGCTAAGAATGCAATGGCGGACGTGAAATTACACAACGGTGGCGCGCTGGGTCTGGTACGAGTAGAAATGTGTCAGGCGTTTCAAACTCTTCGTTGCAACAACGTTGCGATGGCTCGTTCTTTACTATCTTGTTGTTCGCGTTTTCTGCTATAAAAGGACCTGCGAAGGAACTTAGATTATCATTTATTTTAGGTGGGAAATATGTGAACAAAATATTTCTATTATTTTCAGGGCCGAGAGCGCTGAAGTGTCACCGAACTAAACTTTCGAATCGCGTGAACTATCAGTGGAAATGACTCCTGCAGAAGACTTTCTTAAGTTCAACCCCCCCTCCCGCCTGGATTTCCAGAGTCTTTGACCCCCCCCTCCGGTGAGAATTTCCAGAATCCCATCCGTCGGGGAGGTGTGGATTTTTTCTGGAATAACCCATTGAGGATATGATCACTCAAGGTGGATTTTCTTGGTATTTTAATAACTTCTCCTCAGTACTTTTATCAGAACAGTACAGGGACAATATAGGAGAATTTGACGTCACAAACTGGTTTGCATGCATTTTCACAAAGACTTAATGCAATGCAAATCAGTTTGTGACGTCAAGTAACGAATAGACCCATGTCCCTTACTAGCTCGGTCATGGGACAGATGATGGCTAGATCTTGCAACTTTTACAGCCTTTAAAAAGTCAAGATTTGGTTGAAAAAGGCGCCAAATAGCGCAATATGTTTAGAACAGGTGCAAAGATTTATTTAAGAGAAAAAAAAATTGGGGGGTTAGGTGCACTTTAATGATCAAAATAATGGTCCACCAAGTAATCAAATTATGGCAAAAAATAAATGAACAAAAGAACTGAGTCGCTACTGCATAATAGCTATCTCAAAATTTCAAGGTTTGGTACAATCAAAAGGGTTAAAAACATAAAATATACATGTACAAAATCTTTCACCTTTTCATCAAGAGCCTTGTGGTGTTCAAACAATGATTTTAGAGCCTTGAGAACTTCTACTTCAGATGACACACCACCTGTAGTCGCTGCTTGTCGTTTGACAACTGTCATTCTTAACGATCTTTCGTGCCTTGCTACTAAACATTCTAAATGTTCTAAAAGAAGCTGTGGGAAAAAGAAAAAAAAACCTTCAGTAAATAACTTAATTCACAACATCTCCTATACTTTACAGCAACCACCAGTACGTACATGTTGTGGTTCAAAACATTTTTTGGTTAAAAATTTTCAAAGCAGTTTGATTTTTATATCCCTCGGTCTCAGATTATGGTAATGAATACTGCACAAAGGAAAATAAATTTAAACTGGTTTCAAAAAGTTTAAACCAAAAGAGATTTAAACAGCAAACTGTAGGTTGTTCCCATTCAATATAAAGGGCTTCTTTGATCTTAAGTTGGAAACTAGTGCAAGCTGAATCCAAGATGGAAAAAGAACCTCCAGAGCATAGATTCTTACAAGAATCTGAACCCTACAAATTAATGTTTTATTATCATAATCAAACAGACAGTGTAGCTATGGGCTCTCCTCTGCACCTGTTCTTGCCAATCTTTTTATGGGTCACCATGAGAAGATTTGGTTAAAAAAAATACAAGGGCCTTGAAGTTATTTTTCATTGCAGATATGTGGATGATACGCTTTGTATTTTTTAACAAGAATGATCCCTTAGTATTTTTTTTTTTATTATATCAACTCACAGAATACAAACACTTTCACCATGGAGGAGGAAAACTGCAAACTACCTTTTCTAGATTTCTTTATCAACAACAGTAACCCTGATTATCCACTAACATCAGTGTTTCATAAGGAAACTTGCAGTAGAGTAGCTCATTAATTTGTTCAGTTTTACACCCTTTTCTTACAAAATAAGTCCTGTGTGTACATTAAAATTACGCGACAGTGGAAATCCACCCAAAGCAGTACCAAGAATAGTCTCCTACACGACAACTCCAAAAAACAGCTGTGTTACATGTTTCATGTGGTTTCCAAGTGATTTAATGTGATAAAAAAATATATACAATAGAAAGCAAAATCACAATAGGCTATAAGATGCTATTGTGTCTGGGTCTCGTCATTTTGACCCAGGTAAATTAATTTTTCAACCTAGGTTTTGTCTCGTGAACCACACGGTCTCGTCTCCTGAACTGCACGGTTTTGTCTCATTCTTACACATGCCAATGACCAAATTAATGATTTCAGGCAGTATTGTATTTAGTTGTGTCCGTTTAGTATTTATATAATAACTTCACAGATTTGTATCCGTATCCCGTCATTTTTAATAGGCTATTTTTTGTATCCCCTAAGTATTATGCAATATTTTTCACAGATTTGTATCCACATCATGTTATTCACAATAAGCTATTATTTCTACAATTTATAATTAGCACTTCCTTGTTGTGTGCTCTATATATAGTCACAAATTTGTAAACATCCCTGAACTGAAGATGGATACTGACATAAAATTATCTGAAACATGTCTTCTAAACTCAAATGTTGTGTTCTTGTTTTCAATGGTCAAACATACATGTAGGACTCCATTTATATAACTCCTGCTGAATTGGACATCTGTATAAAAAATTGTATAAATAAATAAAAAATATATATTGGGTCCTGGTCCAATTACAATAATTTATTATAGTAATCAGTCATCAAAAATAATTTGATTGACCCAGAAAATAGATTATTCGTTATAATTGGATTCCTTTTTACATATTACACATTCAAGTGCAGCAAAGGGGCTTCAGTTAGTAAAAGCCACACCATTCTCATACTGCATTCTCTGGTTAAAAATTGAAAAGATATGAGCTTTCGACAACTCTCCTGTTGTCTTCAACTGGTAAAATATGAAGAGAATATGAAATGAGGACAATAAATACAAAAATGTACAATACAGGTGATAAGTGTGAAAACCATTACTTGTTAAGAAGAAAAAGGTATTGAATAGGGAGTGGGCATAAGTTATTGTCAGCGTCAACAGTTTTCGCGGTATGCCAGGACTCAAGGGTCTTAAGGTAGCAATAATTGGACTTGTCAAAGATTGAGGCATTCTCAAAGTCAATCTGGTGGTTTTTGGACAAAGCATGGTTAGCCACATTAGAGCCTTTGGCGCACATTTTCACGTTTCTAGCATGTTCCTTTTTTCCTGGTGCTAAACGACCTTCTAGTTTTACCAATGTAGCTCCACAAACATGTGGTGCAGGGAATTTTGTAGACGACATTGCATTGATTTACTTTTTCAGGATGAAATTTGGGAGCCTGGAATTCTTTGTTTCTTTTTTTTTTAGAGGTTTATTGGTTACTTGTATGTCATGTTTTTGAGCAACCTCGATAGCAGTTCTGTGAGGCCTTTGATGTACGGAAGGGTCACGAACCCTCATGTAGGTGGCAGGTCGACACATTTGAAAACAATTCCGACAAGTTCTTCAGGTGTAGGAACTGGTGGTGGAAACGCTTCTTCTTTGTAATTTGGGAAATGAGGTTTGTAGGGTAGCCATTGGATTCCAATGCGGCGTAAACATGTTTAATTTCTCGATCTCTCCCTGTTTTAGAATTGGGTAAATTCGTGGCTCAAAGTATAAGTGTTGCAGCAGTGCTAATTTTGTGATTCTTGTCGTGGTGAGAATAAAAATCCAAATATCTATCAGTGTGAGTTGGGTTTCGATATACGTTGATAGAGAGTTTTCTGTTGTCCCGAGAGACTAACATGTCGAGGAAAGATGTCTGACAATTCTTTTCATGTTTAATGGTGAAAGAAATATATGAGGGTTGGTAGAGTTCAATGAGCCATGAAGGGATGATACAGCATCCTTCTTAATGATGCAAAAACTGTCGTCCACATAGCGTTTCCAATATCTGGGAGGAACAGGGGTTGCGTTAATGGCTGAATCCTCAATTACTTCCATGCATATATTAGCTACCACAGGACTCACAGGGCTGCCCATAGCCCAGTAAACAAAATAGTTGTTAGATAGAACAAAGTCTAATAAAGAAACAACGCCGTCAATATCAAAATTTGTTCTGGAGTGCAGAGAGGGGTCATTTTCCAGTTTCTTTCTGATATAAATGTAGGTTTTATCAAAAGGAACGGCAGGGAAGACAGACAACATCAAAAGAAACCATTGTTTCATCATCTTGGATGTCGACGTCAGTCGTTTCTTTAGAGAACTGCAATGAATTTGAGACAGAATGACAACACGTGTAGCTGCTGCCTTTACAGGTTGATAAAGGGACACGAGGAAACTGTCGAAGTCAGTCGTTTCTTTAGAGAACTGCAACGAATTTGAGACAGAATGACAACACTTGTAGCTGCTGCCTTTACAGGTTGATAAAGGGACATGAGGAAACTGCAGCAGTGAAGGAACCACAAGTCTAACAAAGTCTGTGAGCTGGTCCATTTATTCCTCGCATGGTAGTCAAAACTTAACAAACACGAACTAGAGGTTACGTTTACAGTAGTTCGAACGAGACCTACATGTAAACCATACCAACCATCAAAGACTGTTAGGTTCCTCCACACAACACGAGCGTGTTCTTACAAAAAATCTAGCGCATGTTCTAGCAAAGTTCTACGCTCTCTCTCTCTCTCTCTGCCCCCACGTACGAAAACAAATATTCCGTATCTAAAAGATCACGTGATGTAGCACGAAACTGAAGCTGAGAAGGTGTTACAACACTAATGCAAACTCTGGTAAAAAGCACACCATTGTGGTTTTGAATTGGTGCCAAAATGCTGGTGGACGTGTTGTAAAAAGGGGAACCCATACATGTTATAAACATTTTAAAACCTGAATCCTGGTTACGCCTCTTCAATTTTCTTACATTCTCATACTTTTTGCCTTACTTAACATTTGGGATTACTGTGGATTACTCACGAAAACACAACAATCTTTAAATGTGCAAAATCAACTTTTTTGATAGCCGAGCTGATGGGTTTATCACCACGCTCATCATCATTATTGGAAATTCACAACTAAAACACTGTAAAATAAGCCCGTCTGAATATAAGCCAGCCAAATTTCAAATGCAAAAAAGTTTCCTGTAATAAGCCCCTCTATATTTAAGCCTCGGATTATATTCAGGAATTGCCCACAAACTACAAAACAGACAATAGAGAGTAAATTTCTATGAACTTTGAGCTACTGCACCATATGAACTACAGTAGAAGCTACGACATGAACTATAAACTACCGTACAAACTATGAACAAACTTGTATGACTTTTACGGTACGAACAGTATTCAATTTTCAATAAAGTTTTTTACTGTTGTGTTTGAGGTTGGCATGTTCAGTGGGATTATGTCATCGTGAATTTCTAGTAAATGCTCCAATATTATCATCTGCATATTGAAATTTTTCCATCCAATAAGCCCATCAAAAAAGTCCTTCACAAATTATAAGCCCTGGGGCTTATTTTCAGAATTTTATGGTATCAGTACATATTTAAGATTTTTTTTCAAGAAATATCCACTTTTCTATGACCATTGCCTATGCGTCAAGGGTTGTTCATTACTACATCACCTTGAGAGTTTCAGATCAACAATGAATCATTGTGTTAGAGAAAGGAGAGGCATACTAATCAGTTGGTGTTTCTGTGTTGTCATATGTGCGTGTCCTGTGCATCCCAGCAGATCTTTTTCATTCCCCATATGTATTGTTCATCTCTTTGTCACCATTTTGAATGCATCATACTGTAGTTGCCCAAATAGGCACTTTGAACACACTCCCTAATCTTTGATTACAACTAGTAATTAATGATCAATACAACACTTGTAGCGTCTGCCTTTGCAGGTTGATGAAGGGATGCGAGGAAACTGCAGTGAAGCAACTACAAGTCTAACAAAGTCTGCGGGCTGGTCCGTTTACTTGTCGCATGGCAGTCGAAAAACTTAACAAACACAAAGTAGAGGTTATGTTTACAGTAGCTCGAACGAGATCCACACGTAAACCATACCAACCATCAAAGACTGCTAGGTTCCTCCACACAACACAAGCATGTTCTTGCAAAAATCTAGCAACATTTTAGGAAAGTTCTACTCTCTCCCTCTGTCCCCACATGCGAAAACAAATATCCCGTACCTAAAAGATCACATGATGTGTCACGAAACTGAAGCTGATAAGGCATTACAACACTAATACAAACTCTGGTAAAAGCACTTAGTCTCTGGAGCACTTACCCTTGTGTTACACCTCTCTGATTTCAATTCACTAATCTCTTCATCTTTTTCTAACAGCTGTTCTCTTGCTTGGTTTAACTCTTTAAGCATCGTTGCAAAATCCTACGAGGCAACAAAATGCTCGTTAGTCCATACAGCAAACATTTTAATAACTGAAATAGAATCGTTCCAAGGCACACAAACTCTAGAGAATTATGCCACCTCTGCATTAACAAATCTCTGTATGAACACTTTCATAGAGCATTGATATAATTATTTTAAATACTATCTCTTGCTTATTTAGCATTTTGTTCCTCCTTTTGAGTTTCTTACATGATAACCAGTCTCTGTGCAAAGATAGGGTTTATTTGGAGCAATTTCGCTTTAAGGATGATGCCTACTAATACAGAAGTATTTTAGTGCGGTTTATGACTATTCGGAAAAAGCAGATCATAGCAAGAGCTATCAGAATCGAAAAAGAAAATTGGGGGTAACCATGCATAATAAAGCTTCAATTTGGAAAAAACGCCATACATTCCTTTGTATTTTACACCTACAGTGGAACCTCTCCTTACGGACACCTCTTTATTATATGGACAGTTCACTTGGTCCCTTTGAGACCGAAATCCATATAAAACCTACTTCTCTAAAACGGACACCTCTATAATACGGACACTTATCCCTGTCCCCTTGGTGTCCATAATAAAGAGATTCGACTGTATTTAGAATTATTGTTGCTTAATTATCTCTCAAAAATGTGTGGTTACCCCCAATTTTCTTTTTGGATACCAAGAGAACTTGTTAAGTTCTGCTGTCTCTGCATAGATTTAAACTGTGCAAAAATATCCCTGTATTAGTAGGCAACACCCATAGGAAATCCGGGTATCTCGAGATGTGCAGGAGGTATGCGCAGTAACAAAAGTAGGCACTGTCCTTAAGGCAGAAGAGCCACATACATTGTTTGCCTCTCATGCCCAAAACCCTTAAAATGAAAAAGAACTAAAGAGCTTTTGAAACTCATCCAAGGTCACAACATGAAAACAAAGATGTGCCATTTAATTATGGCAAAAATAGGTTAAAATTCTATTAACACAGTACAGACAACTCTGAGGTCAGCATCCTCACATACATCTAGGAGAAGGTCTGCGTCAAAGGAAGTTTAGTTACTGATAAACAAGTGTGATTTGGCATTGGACCAGTCAACCCAACAGTATCCATCAAGAAGAAGGGTCCACTTTAAAGTGGTGTCCACTTTGAGAGATTCCACTATATTTTATTATTTGAAGGAGCCATTGATTATGTAATTTTTGGCAATTCTGCTTGACATACTGTACTATACATTTTGGCTAACCTAGCCTCGCCTTTTATTATCTTGAATTTATCTCATTCTATAGTTGTTTTTTTCACATACGTTTTTAACAGGATTTATTTAAGCTCTGCTACACTACAGCTGCATGTAATTATATTAAGTTATACAGCTGATTTCAATCAGTTTTTTTTAGCATGAAAATGGTGCACATGACCAGAAACACCCTGTTGTGGTCATAGGTTTACGTAAAATCTTACAGATTCAACTAAAAGCTATATCCTTGAAAACAAAGTTTGGTAATTATAGCCTGGCAGTACCTGCCATTGGAAAAGGTCATTATGAACTACAGGTATTAAGGAAGACCAAACTGGTACCCAATTTTGCATGAACCAAATTTAGTGACTGATACAATGTACCTTTCCATGATAATTATTGTAATGACATTTAGACCTACTTTAAGAAGCAACAGTCTTATCCAATTCAAATTCCATTCTTCATTGTGGTAATTGTCAGGCATAATCTATGTCTATCCTGACTGTTATAAATTCCACATTTCTGTAGTTGTAAAGTAAAGTTTAAGGGAATAATAAACTGGTGCAGAGACAAAAGCCATACTCATACGTACTTTAGCTGTGTTTCAAGTTAGTTCCCGACTGAACGTAATCTCATAACCAGATGCTTTGTCCTCTGGTAAAATGGCTCACGTTCTTCAATCTGATTGGCCAATGAAAACGGCACATGCGCACAACTTTTGAGATATTTGCTTGGCACGTGCGTAGACAAATTTATCTTCTTGAGACTTCCGTCCTTCTGTGAAAGTGGTTTCTTGTATTGCTTTAAACTTGACATTTCATAAAACCAAGACAAGTTGTTAAAAAACAACATTTTCTATAGAGTTGTCTCTGTTCAGAGTTTTGTGAAGAATTTGTTTCGCAATCGGACGTGTACAACCAACTTGTATGCGTAATACAGCACAAGCAGTCTGAGCACCATTGTCAACAAAACTTTTAAACATTGATTTTTTTTTCCAATGCAGTAGGTGAAATATTACTGATATTTCTGGCTACAACTTGAGCTAAAAACTCCATCTTGGGAAATTCATGAGCAAAGTTTTTTTTGCCACATATATTGAGCATGCTCAGTTGCGCTATGTGTCACATTCCTGACACATGAAAATGGATTTTACCAGACGTTCTCTCGAGTGAGAAGATCTAGGTATGACATTATTCTGAAAATTTATTTCGAGTTAGGATGGGTACCCTTGACAGATACATGTAGATGAACCTGGTTTTTTTCATAATTTTGAAGTAATAAATAAATGTGATTCTGTAATGATCTCAGCCATAGCCATACATTTTCTTATGGTTAATCCAGGATTAAAAGTTAATCAAGGTTAATCAAAAAATGTTTTTAAAAGCTAATTTTAAGCTAATGGTAAAGAAATGTCTACGTCAAAACTATGGGACACAAACCTTTTTGAAAAATCTTTATTGATCAGTAATCAAACTTGAATCAAAATTTGCATTCACCCAGGATTAGCTTAATCAGACTTTGAAAAACTGGGCCAAGAACACTAAAACATGTTTTATGGAGTCTTAGTGCCAACTTACCCAGATTTGTTTACGAGATAATCAGCATCGAAGGTTTAATTCACCACCGTGACAAAAAACAGTTTTTTTAAACATCAAAAAGCAATATAGCTATAGTTCTTTTTTTTTACTACTTGTGAACAAAAATTGCAAAACTATATCCCATTTTGCACAATATTGCATTAATTACATTACATGCACTGCTGTCAATGACCATAATTTGTGAAAGCAATATTTTTAATTGTGATATTAATATAATTAATTTCATTGCCAGTGAGAGAAAATTCTGAAAACAATATTTTGTAAAAGTGTTTGGCACATAACAGGATTCTTATTATGGGCAAAGAGTAAAACCATTTTCTCACCACAGCAGCATATTTCAGCATGACAGGACAATGGCTCACTGGCTTATTAATGGTGCATAGTAGATGAAACAATATTACTGAGAGTTTATTTCCACTTCACAAGAGACCAGACTGGTTAATTTATATCTTGAACGTGTTACTTCATAATCACCATAAAAAATGAATTTTTAAAGATAACAGTGACCAATAGCTTTTCTTTAATAATTTATAAATAGTTGAGCAGATTATGTTTATCAGTAAAAAAGTTTCTCTTAAATTCTCAGTTACATCATTTATTTAAATCACATCGACAAGAAGCTAAGAATTTTAAACTACCACTGATACTTGTACTCAGCAACAAAACAAATTAGAATGAACATCGCTGCTTTGTGAATTTGCAATGCATTTTTTATGGATGGATGAGTCAATTCCTGTTCATCTGTCCAGCACATTTTACAGTTCTAAACAAGAATATTCTTATGTTTTAATTTTTCAACACAGCAAGTTTGGATTTTACAAAGTTCCTGCTTCAGTGTATTTACATATTTAAAGATAACTCATTGACAGTGTTCAATAAATTATTCCATTAATATGCAAAATTAAGTATCCACATGACACCACAAAACAAGTTTATTCCGTAAACACTGCAGTCATGATGTTGCTTATTTTATAAACACCATCTAGGTCAGAAAAGTTAACTTGGGAAAATGGATTCATATTTTCGGCAAACAACTCTATGCGATTGGGCTCTTTAATTAACTGTGTAAAGTGGGATAAATTAGGAAAAAATTTACTAAGATCGATTTTGGGTCAAAGCTGGTTTGACATTAAATTTACATAACTGTTATTAAATATCACATTAAATGACCGAAATTACAACGATGTCAAAATATTGCCAGTTTTCAACCAGCGCTTATTTTTGACAATCACCGTAGAAAAGTTAGCACGTTGCAATTGAAGTACGGAAACAAAATAGGATGTAAAATGGAAGTCATGCATGTTTTCAGTCGCGGAATTGTACAATTTTTTTGTGCAAGAGGTGTTCTCTTTGTACAGTTAAGTGGTTTTCATTAACTTACTGACCACAAACTGTTAAACAAAACCTTCGAGGAAGCTTTTTGAAGAGTGTTAGCCGGTAACAACTTTACCAAAAACCGTATACCGTGACTGCTTATGGCAGTTATTTACATATCAACAGCATCACTAGCCGGTCCCGGACGAGTATTAAATTGCTGTTTGTCCAGAGGAAAGGCTTAGCTCATCACTGCCAGGCAAAATGGAATTTTCTAATCGCGAGTTATCAACAAGGTATCACTGCTCGCGCAACATTAGACCGACAGCTAGGTTCTGATTACACGAGAACAAACGACAGATACCTGTGTGAGAAACATTTGCTTCTGGCACGACATGCACTAACTCAACAATTATCCATCACAGATTTATTCTCATGCAAATTAAACTAAAGAGATTCGTAAACAGACTACTGTCTGCACAAAAAGGTTCTTCTCGGGTCGCGAGACATTTCTGTCAGCAAAACATAAACTTGTACGCAAGCAATTTCCTTCGTATCGTGACGCGCGTCCAGAGAAGAAAAGAGACAGTGAAAATCTCAACCTGCTTTCAAGAGGCTTCATCAAAATGGTCTTGTTTGAGCAGTCGAGGGCCTTTTAATAAAATCTTCGTTAGCTAAGTGCCAAAAAGCAAATAATATACCAGCTTTGTGCATAAAACCGATTAAATTCCAAGGTAAATCACGATTGACCGATTGAATGAGGTCGTGATCACTCAGCGAAAAGCAACACAGCCCCAACCTACAATTACTATCTGTAATAATGAAATACCACCTAGTGTATTCTCCGGAAATACACACTAAGAAAATTTCAAAAGCTGTGCAAAAACACAACGCTAGGATTTTCCAGCACGACTTTTCGCTCAAGCTGGGAAAAGCGTTCTGGAACAAAAGCTGGATCGTGATTTTTGCTAACACGATCGAAAGAAGCTGGCCAAGTGATTAAATGCAAATTGTTATTGCACTTGTTATTTATTGACACACACGAAAAAAATAATTCCTTCCAATCAGCATAATTCGGTGAAAGTCCGAAATTCGATCTAGATTTTGCCAGGAGTTGATGAAAGCATCTTGTAACCCAAAGAGAAATTCATTCATCCAAAACAAATAAGCAAGAGAGAAATTCATCATTTTTTTTCTAAATAAAAACGATGTCATATTCAAGACCTTCAACTTATTTAATACCCGAGAAGGATAATTTTAGGTTAGACCTTTCTACGGTTTTGCCTCAAGGGTCCAAGCAACGATCCACACGTGAAAAGAAGAAAATCACTTTGCTTGGATAGATTTCTGTGCAGATCGATTTCTTAAATTGCGATCACGACCTTGACAATAGAGTCCCACCGGTATTGTTTACAAACACCTCGAAGCACAAGCAAAACTCAAGCGAATAAATACATTCTCTGGGGCACATTATTCCAAAGAAAACCGAGGAAATGCTAATTAAAATAAGGCGTTCGCATTTGCGAGGTGTTATTAAATGGAACTGACTAAACGAATAACAGAGAACTTAACTCACCTCGGCCAAAACACGAACTCTGTTTTTGCCGGAATCTTCTTTTAAATTATTCCCCGATTCGGTGATAATTCCATCTAAACCAGCCAGCCTTTCAATTAGTTGATCATCACCCTAAAAGCAAAAGAAATTCCACCGGATGAAATCATAAATTTTCGCTTATATAAACACGTGTGCAATGCAACAAGATAGTTTCCCAGATGCCATCAGCGAAGCGAAAACGTAATAAGAAACACGATAAATATGCATGATCTCTGGTCGAAATAACACAAACACATTGGCAAATTATAAGTTCTCGGGTCGCAAACTCGAACCATTATCTGTAAAGCTAACTGTAGTACTCGAGAGGGAACCAAGATGACTTTTCGGCTGCATCGTGTTGAGGAATGCAGCTCAAGGCCCAAACGACAACGTTCAGATCCTTGACCCACTCAGGAATTTTCGCCTTCGATAAAACTTAGATTTGGACGACACTGTCGATGGAATTACTCTGTCGTTAAATAAAACGAGTTCTTCATAAAATGCTGTATATACTGTCGTCTGTATACAGTAATAGCCGTGTGCTGTGAGTGAGTAAACACTCGGTCGGTGAAATGACACTCAATTACAGATCAAATATGGCGTATTTGAGTAAGCCCGAAGAATGAATGGTCGAACCTCAGACCACGAAAAACTAGCCATTAAAACACGGAAAAAACTTCCTTACATCGCTGAGCACAGTTTCCAAGTGATTCATGAGGGCATCCTTCTCCTTTTGGCATTCTGTTAGCTTTGCTCTCGTGAGCGCAAGCGAATCTTGCGTTTCCCGAAGAGTTTCCATAAGCTTGTCCCGTTCATCGAGCATATTAACCATAAGTTGTTCGAAGTTCGTCTCCTCGTTTTGCCCATAATGGATCTCTGGCGGGTCCTCAGAGATCGTAGGCATTATATCGCACATCATTTTGGCGATGGAACGAAACGCCGAAGCCCAGACGAAAGCAGATGACGAAGGTGAGCGATTTAACGTTCAATTACATGTCCGCACGGGGTTCACCGGTCACACTTCCTCTAGCGCGAAAACGGTCGATGGAATTTGTCCAACGCGCATTCTTCCACCATCTTACATAGCGCAGACGTTTCCTTGCTTATCCTTAGCTCAGCGTACACCTCTACAGTAATTGTGAAGAGAATTTAAGGGGATTCTGCACGAAATTCGCTCAACAATCGCAAAAGAACAAGATACACAACACACAGCTCAGAGAGCAAAACTTGCAACATGTATCCCAAGATGCATCGGGTGCTTGGCGCCTTCCGCCACCTGTCAGATACGCGGAGGAACACACAAAAAAAATTCCGTGGGCTTAAAAATATCCAGCCCACTCGAAACCAATTTCACCTCAAACCCTCGATTTTAATACAGGGCCAAAAGACCTTGTGCGTGGTTTTTGGAATTCATTATAAACAAGGGCTTTCAATCCATGCGGTGGCCCCGACAATAGGTTGGAAAACGATTAAAATTTTGACACTTACAAAGTAAGTTTGATGACATATTGTTCGCGCGGGATTGTTTTAAGGATATTAAAAACATGGTCATTTTCACGGCCAACATCGCGGATAGATTAAATCGTCACGAACAAGAAATGAAAAAATATTGATCTCTATTTTTTATAGGACACAAAACAACTGACCGTAAAAATCCAGAGGAACAGTCTGGCAGCGGAGAACTTTGTTGGGACTCATTTTATAGTTGTCTCGTTATCTATTCCGTGTTTACGTCTAAAATTTGACATAAAATAATCAATGTTAATGCATTCCTCAAATAGCAAAGGTTTTCATCCACGTTGTGATGGTTTTTCCAGACATGTAATCTCGTAATTATGAGAAGAAAGCGAGAATGCACCGCTTCCATCAACAAACAACTGGTTTTTTTTTTTTTTATCGTACGGGATTTTAGGGGACACTTTCTCAAAACAACACGTATAAACTGGGTCTGCATGCAGAGCTGCCGACATGACAGCTGAATACAGAGCACTCACCATGTATTTACCAACAACACTCGCTATTTTTTGCTATTTTTGAGCAATAGTTTATTTTCTGTCTTGGAGTGGGGAAGCAGACATTGTTACCTGCATAGCTGTGGGTGTCGGTTCCGTAGCTTGCGAATTTAATACGGGCGCAGATTTAACCAGGGACATCGTGCGACAACAGAATAGGATGTTGAAATGTTATTTCCTGGTGAACGATATTGCTATTTATCTCCTTGACCTTGTGAGCTTTGGAATTTCAAGCTTATGTTATCGTTAGTCAGAGAAGCTAATGGTGCAACTTTAAAACAACTATTACGCTAGACTCGAAAATTGAAAGAAAATCGATTATTCGCGGTGGGTAGGGTAGACAAAACATCCACTCGCAGCTTGACAATAAGATCAAAGTCTGCGAAGTGTCAGGTAAAATATTTTCATCCTGGAAGTACTTTCCTTTGCTTCTATTTAACATTTTTTTTCTTATAAGGTTTGTGAAAAATGTTTTAAATCTTTAAATGAAGGTTGCCCATGGTACATGTCCGGTGGCAATTTTCACTGAGTTTCTCGGTTTCAAACTCGTTCAGTGCTTATGCAGCTGTTTTGGGATTAGCAGTATAGAAATAAAAAGTAGTTTTTGCTTCCCTCTCCACTTTGATACTTGCATCAAGACCAATCATCACAAGTGGTTTTTAATAAACTATAGAATGTAAATGTTTTATTTACTCCTCCCAAAAAACACCGTTGTGGTCAAAGTGTGCCGACCGTTTATGATTTCTATAGCAAAGATTTTCAAATGAGTTCAGAGTAATTTTTATTTTAATTTTTCCAAAGAAGGTAGTAAAATTGTAATTAACACTTTTAGCCTTCAAATTTGGAGCTGGTTGACCTGAATAATTAATGTTGTGGTGTCGTTTTAAAAGACCTCATGAAATTATTCTGCATCACTGGTGAGGTCCAAATTGTCTTTTTAGTACATCTACTCTACGTAAATTTTCTTATTGGTTACTCTTGTTGGCAAATAAGAGAAAATTGATTACTGCAAAAATTATCGATTGATAGTCTTCAAGACGGTGCTTGAAGATCATGAAATTAAATTTGAGTCATGTGAGCTGTAATGTCGACCACTGAGCCGAATATAAAACATGATGATTTTTTTGGTAACATTCTAATTGACTTCCACTTGTAGTGTTGTCGTCTACAAATCCTTGGTGGTCTCGCAAAAATTCGTAGTTGTAGTGTTATATTAAACTGAACTGAACTGAACTGAATGTTTGGCAGTGGGGATATCCTATCAAAAATTGATCAAAGACACATTTTCTCGATCGGCTGAAAGCTAACAAATATTTCACCAACTTATTTGCGCGGGGAATTAATAAGGAATCTTAAAAACCAATTAGAAAATAGCGATTCCGTAATGTAGCAAACACACCATCACAACAAGAAATCGTCAAAAACACAAATATTTCAAACGTTTAGAAAACGTTTTGTTCTGCGAAGAAACTTCTCGATCAAAATCTTAACCAATCCACTTCAAACCACAAAGATCTAGCAATATTATTTTGTAGCTGGAATGAAAAACCACAAACAAAATTACGTCATTTAAATATTTGGCGATAAAAGCAGCTGGATGGCTGATCACGAAACAAGGCGGATATAGGCGTAGTCAAAGGCGGGACTCGAGTGAGGAGTGCTTTTATGAATCTTTGTTCCCAGCGGGGAGCAATGCCAAAGGTTAGGAGCGTAAAAGATGGTTAATTACTCCTTTAGTTTGTTGCAATTACCAAAAAAATCCCGCCCTCACTCCTACCAACCCCCCCCCCCCCCCGTTCCCCTCTTCTAAATGGATTGATGTGGAGTTTTTCCCCAGTCAATACAAGGCGAAAGACAAAACAAAAAACTATTTTCTGCCTGTTTCCTTGCAAGATTGCTAACTAATTCCAAGCTAGTGTTCAGTGACTATGGATATAAAAATGCCACGAATGAATAAAAAATTCTCGTTCTCTTCTCTACGTTTGATATCGGTCTCCAAAATTTACATTTCTTGTATCTGTGGCAACAAAGTAATAAGGCTAGCCGTTGACCAATGTTTTGACAAGTTGACTTGTCCTTTTAAATGGTGAAGTTTTCCGTGAACTTGTTCAAATACTGGAGAAGACATATATGTTTCATTAGCTTAGCTTAGCTTCTTTGTCCCCAGTGGGACATAAGGCATCGACGATCTTCCTCCATCTGGGCCTGTCTTTGGCTTGGGTTGTGCCTCGTCCCATGTCAGACCAATCTCCTTCAGCTCTGGCCGTTGTCACCGTTCGCCGCTAGGATGTTTTGGCCGGGGACGGCCCTTTTTGCGTTTACCAGGTGGAGTCCATCTCAAACTGAAGCTTTCTTAGGTATACGGTTCTGGTCCATTCTGAGGACATGCCCAAGCCATCGTAAGGGTCGGCGCTTGATCTCCAGCACCACCCTCGGGCTCTTGGTTTTTCTGTATAGTTCCTCGTTTCAGATTTTTTCAGGCCAGAAGATGGAACAGTGATCCATTGTGGAAGACATTGATCTTGTTCACATCGCCTCAGTTTTACCACACGCCAGTATTCCGAGCCATACAGAATGCTGTAACCATCATGTGTACATCGTACACCAGATAATATGCAAACTTATTTTGGAAGATTTTGTCCCCCAGTACAGCAAGCATGTGATGAGTTATTCTTGACCTAAACTTATATTTGCCTGTGTCAACGATCGCCTGCCAGAGACTTCCATGACAAGTTTTCCTGGGTGTGTTCATGGTGATAATTCGGCTTTAGTAAACTAATTCAAGAGAAAAATAATGATCTCTTGACATATATCAGGTAAAAATATTTTAAAATGACCTAACTGATCCATAAAAATAAACTTTGCCAACAGTTTTTCGAGGATAAAACAGCTAAACTTTGATCTCCTTCGTGACCAAATATCGGAAATGTCGTGGTGGCTCTAACAGTTTTTTAACCAATCACAAGACGATATTTGAAGCGACATTTACACCGCATTAAAGACGGTCCTACTTTTGTTACTGCACATACGTTCTGCACATCTCGAGATACTCAGGTTTCCTATGGGTGGTGCCTACTAATACAGGAATATGTTTGCGCGGTTTAAAACTATGCGGAGAAAGCAGAACTTAGCAAGCGCTCTTGGTTTCCAAAAAGGAATTTTTTGGGTAACCATGCATTTTTCTGAGATATCAAAGCATCAATTTGATAAAAAAAAAAAAATGCCATACATTGCTTTGTATTTTTTAATAATTAGCACTTTTTAGAATCACTGTTTACTCTAATCTATGCGCGATTACCCCCAATTTTCGTTTCGGATTTCAATTGCCCTTGCAAAGATCTGGTTTACCCGCATAGTCATAAACTGCGTACTGAAAAGTACCTCTGTATTAGTAGGCACCATCCTTAAAATATCGTCTCAAGAGTAATCAAGTCGATATTCAACGAGTCCGAATATTCTTCCAAATAGAATTCAGAATTATTTTTTGCTTCATGAGAACAAATTTCATTTCCGCAACATAAGAAAAGAAAGAATTATGACAACTACGCAAAAAAGGGGAAAAAAAAGGAATGCATGCATACTTTCGCAAGTGACATTTTCTCCATCGCGAGGAGCTTAAAGATGAGCAGGCAGTCGCTTCCGTTCAGGATATTACTCACCTCGATTTTCATGACAAACTAGAAACAGAAACAGGGGCACCCAACGTTTTATTTCGGTGGATATCTGTTCGGATCGTCTTAATCCTCTCAGAAATTTAGCCTTAGTCGTTAAGAAATTGAAATCTGAAGTTTTCTTTGGAAAAGCGACCGTCTAAAATTTCGTAACAATGTAAACTAGTTCTTTTCATTTTCGAAAGAGCAAATATATCGTTTAAAATGTGGGTATAGGTCAGGTAGCGGTTTTCTTAAAGACAGCAACAACTCACAGATTCAGAGAAAAAAAAATTCAGTTTCCTAAAATGTTCATTAACTTAAATTTTCAGCTTAAGTATCGAAACAGATGAAACTCGCTTAGCTTGCACAGATATGCCTCTAAAAGGCCGCCACATGTACAAAACAATTTTTTAATTTTCAAAACAACATTTTAAGAATATGCTAACTGTTCTTGTTAAGTGCCCCTGTAGAAAGCCATGAAGTATCAATTACTTGATATTACCACGGTGCACCATCCTTTAGAAACAATTTCTCTCTCACATATTCTATATCTCAAGAGCACATTCATCGTTACTCATGTCGATATATATAATTTAGTATATACCAAACAAGTGGATAGTGTTTCTCGTGCGCTCTGATTGGCTAGTATTTGGTTTTCACCTCCCGGTGGCGCATCGTCCTCGATTTTGCGCGCGAGGTTTTCGCCAATTTTTCGGAAATAAAGTGAATACAGTTGGGATGACTCATCCACTGGTTTGGAATATACTAAAACAATTTTTCTCTTCAGTGCCGGTAAATGTAAATATCTGCCACCGTCCACCTGCGCTTCGGTGAATAATTGTTAAATATTGCCGTTTTCGGTGGCTTGGTTAGTACTCTAATCGACGCAATATCGCGTGCGATTGAAAGTTGCGTCAAATTCCGAATATACGCCCAGTCCTCCAATATAAACTGAACTTAAGTCCCCTCTACTGCTTTAGTAAGCATATAAGTGCTGAATATAAGCCCACGGACTTAGCTGGGTTTAGTTATTAGGTTTAGTGCTGTTTCAAGCTGTTCAAACTCAACCTTCCTTAAAATCTCTTTGGACGAATTTAATTGAGCTCCGAGCTTATATTCGAAATTTTATGGTACTAACCCGTAATAGCCAACTGAATTCGACGCCTCGTTGTTCGGTACTTAAATTACTAGTGGAATAAAATATGTCTTAGCGCCTTCAAACCTGTTTGTCAAGGCAAGTTTTGGCGGGAAAATATAAAGTACACGAGTCGGTGATACATTTTGGCGGGAACTTGCACGCCGAAAACAAAGCGCTTTTCCTGATTAGCTCTTTGGCTTTCCTAGATCTCTGATTGGCTGAAACGATTTTCCAGCCCGCTAATTGGCTAACCCGTCATTGAAAAACAATAGACTACAACAATATAACAACAAAAACAAACAAAATCAAAACAAGAGAAATGAACACAAAAAAAGGTTTCCTCCGCTGGATATAGGAAAAAGTGTTGATCCCCCAAGACGGCTTTCGAGAAGACTTTAGCCACACTACACCACAACAAGGATCCTACTTCAAATATACTCGAGATAAAAGACCCACTTTTTGACCTACTTAACCGATAAAGACAATACATTGGGGGAAGTTTGATCAGTGAGAAGCCTAGTTTGTAAGTTTTGGTTACACCGAGCATGTTTATATCGGTGGAAGTTCACCCCGATTGATTTCCTCTTGTATCATTTCTTAAATCGGCCAGTAGAATACAACATTGCAATTGAGCTTTGCAGTTTTCCAATACAGAAACGATCTATCGAGTAGCTTAATGAGATCTGTCACATCTATCTCCTTTATCTATAGGCGACTGTTATCATACCGGCACGGCTTTTAGTCGGATGTACGATGCCGCCGTCAGGTTCAAGTTTTGCTATGACTAGTATTGGCATTCCTCTAACTGGTGTGACATGCAAATGAGGACTCACAAGTGCTAGAAGCCGGGAAGAATTTGTGCCCACATGAAAAGCACAGGAAAACTTCTCCAATCAGTTCAGTCAAGATTTGGGCCGTCTGTTTGGAATTTTAGTAGATTCCCTTAAATAAGTTATAATCATCGCTATCGTGCATCGGCAAGGTTATCAGATTGTTAGAGTTCAAGTATAGGTGATATATCACAAGGCGGCTTTTCCATCAAGTTCTTAATTTCTACGGCAGAACATAGAATACACACACACAAAGTGGCTTTTGCCCTGATCCAAGATAATTTAAAGATCCGCAGCGAGATAACAAGTTAGTATGAAAGTTTGTTGGACATTTTGGAAACGTTTTGTCCTGGATTTCCGCAAGGCAGAAGTTTCCGAAATACGGATTTCCTTTCATAATATTTCAATCCTGTTTTTTTTTTTTCGACCAAGATCTGTTTTTTTCAAATGTTTTTACTTCTAAATCACATGGTCTGCATTGCAACAAGTCGTTGACACTGTGATTTATCTTTTTTATTAAAGTTTTGCTGTTCTGCTTTTTTACAATTCTAACAGGCAAATCGAAAATACCTCGCGTAGAAGGGAAATTGGAAAAGGGTTTCCGTGTTAGAAAGAGTGTTCTATTTGTGATAATGCTCTCAAGCCGGAAATTGGAAATTAATCCTTTATAATACTGTATAATTCCGAAAAGGTTGTTAGATAATGCCACGAAAGAGCGACCTTCTGGCTAGAAGACAAAATCGATCAAACTGAAACAATTGTCTCCGTACATCCCATTATGTGAAGTCCTCTCAGACTGCTAAACGGAGTCTCGAGTGACCCAAAGTTTGTCAATGCCAACTTACAAACTTACGTCACAAACTTGTGATTGGCGACCAAACTGACTAGCCGGCTATAGCAAGTTGGTCTCGCGTTTGTAAAAAGCAAGAGACCACTTTCTCTGGAAAGAAAAAAATTAGTACAGCCTTGCCAGCCAAACAAAAGCATACAGTTTTGGAAAGAACTTGTATTGCCGAGGGACTTGTAGGAAAATCACTTCAGTTTGTTCGCCAGCTTGCGCCCAAGTTTAGCTTCATGCATTCATCTAACGTGTGTCATCGTAAATACAACGGTTAATGACAAATTTGACGAGATCCAAACTGTTAATGCCTTGCTCGCCCTTGTGTAGCATGGAAAGGTAGCGAAATTTAGAATTTTAGTATTTTAAAGGGAAGCACAAATAGCCTGTGAACCGAAAGGGTAGGAAACTTTGGGTCACTCCAGAAATTTAAAAAAACTAATTACATGTATAACTCACTAGTACCTCACCCCAAGAAGTGTGAAGCTACGATAATTCAACGACAAAACAAACTTTACTGGTCCTCTGGACGCCATAAAGTGGCTTTGGTATTCATGAAATTTAGGCGTGACAACGGACAACAAACTCACTTGGACAAGGCATGTTCAAGAAACCAAGAAAGGATTTGCGAACAAGGTTGACCTGGATGGATTACAAAGCTGGTGAGTCGTGTATAGAGACAAACAAATTAGAATTAACCATAAAGTGTAAAAATAAAAATAAAAATAAAAATAAAAATGAAAATAAATAAATTAATAAAAAAAAAAAGATTAAAATAAGAAGGAAAAAAAACTGATAAAAAGGTAGCCGTTTTTTATTTTACCTGGTAGCGTGATTTTATTTCAAAATTATCTTGCCCTCAGTCACATACGCAAAACCTGTTTGGAGTAAGATGTACAAACAGCGAAGGATTTCCATCGTTAGAGTCACTGCATTGCAGGGCTGGCAAAATCATCTTTTACTCATGCACGGACACAATAGCTGTTACCTTGTGATGGCGATCCGTAATTTTGTATCAAGAAAAGAGCTTAGCCATCCTCGAACAAACGAAGTGGCACTCACTTTTCACCAAGGCGACGCCACAAGCTTTTGTTTTAAAACCCGTCGTGCTTAAATCATTAATCAAATCTTAATGAGGGTGACATGTTGGTTTTTCAGGAGAGGGGAAAACCGGAGTACCCGGAGAAAACCTCTCGGAGGAAGGACGAGAACCAACAACAAACTCAACCCACATATGACGCCGAGTCCGGCAATCGAACCCGGGCCACATTGGTGGGAGGCGAGTGCTCTCACCACTGCGCTATTCCTGCTCCTTGGATGATCAGTTCAAGCAACAGAGCGCAAATTCCTGGGTGAAATTATAATACAAAGATTACGAGACAAGAAAAACGAGAGGTTAGTTCTTGTTATTTTCTTTCGCTTGTCTTTGAGGTTTCAGAAAGAGGTACAATTATTTGTCTTATGTATGTGAAAGGGGGACGATTTCAGTAATAGATCAAACTGGTGCATTTCCGTCTTTATACTAGACGATTTGCGAGAAGCATTACAACTGTTCGCCCAAGTTTGTCCAAACAGATTTCGGTTCTCTTCTATAAAATGGCCTTTGTCTTAGTTTTCATTTTTTTTTTTTTTTTTTTTGGGGGGGGGGGGGGGTGCGCATGCTTTTGCGAGCAAGGCTCGTTGAAATGGCTTCATTCCCAACATGCTTCGCTGGCTTGCTTGTATCTGTACCTGCGTTTGTGGCCCCAAGTCGACATTTTGAACAAACTTGCGATGACTTGCACTCCGTTTGTCCAATAAAGGGCTGGTTCACACTTTTGCGAAAAGCACAAGCATTAGAACAATTGCATGTGTGAACGGGTGTGAGCTAAGCACCATCCTCGGAGACCAAGGGGCAGCGGATAGTTGAGTCAGGAGAAGTCAGAAAGGAAGTTTACAAGAACAAAGAAGTTACCCGTTCTGAATTCTTCCTGGCTCAACTATCTGCCTGTGGGTCTCTGAGGATAGCTAAGCACACCGTGAAGAAAAGAAGCTGTTTTCTTTCTTTGCACTTGCGATTTTCTTAGGGGTGCTTATGCAAGCTAGTGTGAACAAGTGTGAGATATGCACAAGGCTCAGCAGCACTGCGCGTGGAAACCAAAACCCCTGCGCGTCTCCGACGTTGGTTCACGCAAGATTTGTATTATCTCTGTGCTGGTGCTTATTCCTGCGCTTATCGCACAAGTATGAACCGGGTTAAGAGTTGGCTAACAAAAATATTTCGTTTTATCACATTGTTGACAAGGTAATCTGGCCCCCGCAGGGAGATTTGAGTGGATTCGCTTCGACGAAGGCCTAACGCTCGAAACGTCAGCATTCGAATCTCTTTATGGTGCCAAATAACCTTAGCAACTCTGTTGATAAACCAAACATTTGTTTCTACTCCCCACCGACGCAGCAGCACAGTTTCTTCAGAAACTAACCCCCTTAACAAAACTATTGCTGCTAATAAGCGATCTGAAAAATGAGCACCATTTCATAACCAAATTATCACAACTGAATTCTACACCAAGAGAAGAAGATAAGGGAAGATAATTTTAAAGTGCAACATTTCAATCGAGAACGACCGCATTTAAATACACATTTTTTTATTTACAGTTGGAAAACGTTGCCACCTCACACGAAAACATACATGTATTTGCAGCACACGAAAACATAGTTACTACAACGCAACAACAAGAACTCTCACGTTTCCTCTTGGTCCATCCGAATAAAATATCTGTCCACATTCTGCGGTCAAACTTAAATAACTAGAAACCGCCACTATGTCTCCTCACTGAGTCATGACAGCATGCCGGCGCCACCGCATACATTATTAAATGGTATCGTAGGTAGCCGCCAAATTTGCGAGGCGCTGCCCCACGTCAGTCTTTTGAACTCCTGAATCTTCGTTTCTGCAGGGCAGCGGCTGCTGTTCCCGGTCTCGGTACCATGAGCGCTGGGTCAGGAAGTTTCCGAGGGGGCCTGGTGCCATCCCTGACAGGTATATCCCTGTAAAGCAGAGATGAAACGGGCTTAATAAAATGGGCAGCGTTTAGACTAAGAGCAGCTAGCAAAACAAACGCGCGCACACCCAGCGCGCGAGATGGCCGAGATCGCAAATTTCGCCAACGTTCGAATGTTTTCCTTCAACAAGACAACGAGCAATCTCCCCAACCCCCATCCTCCGCTACGGCTAGTAAACCTTGAAGTACACATGCCCATGAGTCTGCTGCATTGAAACACGACGTGTCATATTTTAACGCGACAGGTGATTTCGCCTTTGTGCTGTCGCTATGGTTATACTTCTCCTGCATACAAGGAGAGGCCGATCCAATGATTTTCTCAAGGTTAAAAACCCAGTAACCTAAGAAAAGTGGAAACGATCTTCTTCCTCCAATCCCCCTCCCCACCCTAACCCCCCCTCCCCCCCTTCACAAACAATGTTCAGTCTGTGTATCCAGAATGGCTCTGAAATGTCGACATTAATTTGGGGGAAGAGAAGAGCGGGGAACTCGTCTTACACCGCACTAGGGACACAACATTACTGATGCTAGGGTTGTAGCGTTTTGTATGGTCATCTTGTATGTTATTTCCATTTCCAAGGACCCAAACGGCAAAAGTATCAACTCGTTTCACTTTGGAAGACAGGAAATATCTCTCTCTCTCTCTTTAACGCACCCAACCGCACAACTGAATAACTGGACAACTGTGGCCGTTAAAACAAACGACGGCACATGGAAATTAAAAACAATAATTTGAATCACTAACAGAAGTTTCAATTAAAGACTGTACCTTCAACAATTAAACTTCAATGGGCCCTGGAGCTGACGGTCACATGGTACAAAATCCACCATGGTAGAGAGCAAGCTAAGCACTGGAACATTCAAAACAAAGTTAATTCAATTTTGACTGGATACGGTCGCTTTGTTTTGGCTGTCCAAGTGCTTAGCTTGCTCTCCAGCATGGTGGAGTTTGTACCATGCGACTGTAAGCTGCAAAGGGCCCATTTATTGCAAGGGTGGAGAGGGTTGGCTTAGCGGATGTTCGCTCATACCTTGATCGCCGGCCGACTTGCACCGGCGCAGACGAGGACCGTGGCTCCGAGTCTTCATCGAGGGATACAGGCGGAGAGGGTCTGGACTCCAAACAAGGCGTGGATGTATTCTTGTCCACGTCATAACTCTCGTCTCCGTGCAGCGCTCGCAGTTTTAATTGGTTCACACTAGTCTCGCCGGAAAGTTGACGAAATCTAAGACGCAAACGTTTTTCGGTGTTAGCTTCCATTTTCCTCGATGCGAAAGTCACTGGTAAGGTAACTAATTTCGAAATGAGTGCCAAATGACTTGCACCAAGATTTATTATCTGGCTCCAGTTGTTCAGAGGCCGGATAACTTTATCCCGTGGATAAGTCACTATCCGACAGTTTCAATCTGTGCAAACATTTCAGTATTTCTTCTTGTACAAGCGAATATGCACACTCCAATCACAGTTAAGTTTGGGAGTGTACTGAAACTTTTTTCAACATTTAACGTGAAGTATAGTTTAGACACTGAATAGTGCCTTATCCAGCGGATAAAGTTATCCGGCCTTTGAACAACTGGGGCCTGGACAATAAAACGGTGTGCTCATAAGCCCCAGATGAAAAATCTCGTTTTGAGCCAGAAAGGGTATTAATTCATCATGGCATAAGTTTAAAGAGTTTCGATTTGAAACTATATGATCGCAGAGGCCAGGCTTGAACTACCGAGCTTAAAATTAAAAGGCTGAAACCCTAACCACTCGATTACTTCGCAAGCATATAGTTTTTGGACATGATGTTACTGAACCTGTTTTAATTTACTTGTCTCAATTTGAATGTCGTGAAACCAAAACCAAAGTCAGAATTACTCCGGCCAATCATAACAGATGCAAACAGGGCAATGAACCAAATACATGCAGCCGGCGCCAAGCGCGGGAAAACGCGTGCGAGCAAGACTGGCTTTGGTTTTGTTCCTCATTGGTTGAGAAAGTGGCACGAGTTTTGTGAACCAATTACAGAACTGAGTAAAGCAAAACCAAAGCAAACGTGAAAACACTTTTGAGACTCATTGAAAACCGCTCTATCCGGCACGACAGAGCCCTCTGTTTACCGGCAAGACAGGAAACTGAGAAATAAAACGCACAGCACAACGAAGCCAACAGGTTAAACCAAACCAAACAAACAAGTAAGCGACTTCTTACCTTCGCATCCTGAAGTCTGCAGCAGTATTGGGTCTATTTATTTCTCTCCCCACCAGGGGAGGAGTAGGGAGTGAGCGACGAACAGCGGAGGGGCTCCCAGGGCGGCGAGAGCTTTTTGACGGAGGGGATGGTGAGTAGCTGGGTGGGGTGGGGGATAGTCGCGATGTTCCAGCTTGTTGTTCGGATGTGGATGGAGGTTGTTCACTGGAAGAAGAAATAAAGAAGAAAAATCGTTTTAGCTCCATGATCATTAAGGGTGTATTTTGAGGAGTTTTGCGGTATGCAGGCCGTAGATGTTTGACGTCACAAGTGTTTGACAGGCCACTCACACAACAAGAAAAGATCTTTCAATAAATACTTCAATGAGTGAGACGGGATCGCAGATAGAAGGGAAAAACAAACAAACAATAACTACAAAAACAAGTTTATTTCCTGATAAAGATAACGCAAGAACTACTACGCACAAAATCGAGGAAAAATTTTCGGAATGTAGGTCATATCATTTTTGGCGAACGTCATGAGTGTTTGACAGGCAACAGGCTGCTACGGTTTATTAAACATTTCAACTCTCCTTAACGCTTAGGTAAAAACTCTTTCGCTTTCCGCAGGGAAAAAATACAAAACGAAAACGCAAACAGAGCCATTAAACAATGAAAAAGAGAAATATGGGGTATCGTAGAGAAATAAAACAATTCAGTTTCGCCTGCTCCAAGTAAAACCTTTCGTTCCAACATTAACCTCGGGAAACATTTGGTAATTACGCTGCAATGGTATTTGCCTCTTCAAATTGCGGTTTCGGTGGAATTTGGGCATAAAAACGGTTGGTTTTCCAATATAGACGTACGCTCAATTGGTCTAATTCCAGAATAACATAACAAAGGACCATCACAAAAAATCGCTTAAATTGGGGTTCAAAAGCCACTTAGCTGTACATTCGATTAACCGCACCTCTTCGATTTGCCGCTTTTGGTGTTATGAAAACTGCAACAACATCTTAGCCCTTCGGTGAGACTTCACTTCAGCAAGGGAGTCTCCTGATTTAAATGTTATTTTTACTAAAAAAGGTGTAAAACAGTGCACGAGAAAACAGACGGTTGAATTTACTCCATGTTTATTGCCACAGGCGATAAATAGTCCAAAATGCAAGCGTGTTTATCGGTAATAATGAAAGTCAAATAATTATATAAGAAATGTAAAGCAAGGAACTAATCTGACGTCTCTTAAAGAAGTTCTGCTACAGTGAATGCTTTTCAAAATTGTTTATTTTTAAAAACCGACATAAACGAGA
Source organism: Pavona decussata (assembly GCF_977016875.1). Taxonomy (NCBI): domain Eukaryota; kingdom Metazoa; phylum Cnidaria; class Anthozoa; order Scleractinia; family Agariciidae; genus Pavona; species Pavona decussata. The sequence goes on from NW_028145455.1 coordinate 2,158,799, forward strand.
TTATACAATTAATTAAACACAAAATTTTGTCTTAATATAGAAAAAAAAAAAAAAAAAGACTCAATAATTGTTTTAGCTTGACCGCGGTTACATACTTCCCATTTTTTTGGTTAATAACTACACGGACACGCAAATTAAGCACGACTTCTTCGATTGTAAACAACCGCAATCCATTATGCACCAGCTGGATATTTTTAAATCACAATAATGTTTAACTTACCTCTTAGATTTGTCCGTATTCTCGCCAGCACTACCAGTTGTGCTCCTTTCATTGTTTAATATCCTGATGAAAAAAAAAATGGAAGAGCGAGATTAACTCTCTTCCAACGTAACCTCGAGACATTAAAGGACGATGTCTCCATTTGCTACTGCGCATACGCTCTGCGCATCTCAGGATGGTCCGACATCTACTAATTCAAAGGTATTTTTGTGCGGTTTATGGCTATGCGGGAAAACAGGATCTCAGCAAGGACTATTGAAATCTAAAAAGAAAACAGGGTGTAACCACGCATATTTTCAGAGATAACTAAGCTTCAATTTAGACAGAAGATTCCATACATTGCTATTTTAAAGCTTTTCAGAATTATATTATCGTCTCTGAAAAATGTGTGTTTGTTTTTCTCTTCTTTTCTTTTAACTCTGTATTAGAAGGCATCGTCCTTAAATGAAGGATGTGGACATGTGAAGTCATTCCACACGAAATGGATGAACCTCACAAGTTTTATATTCTCATGTGTTCGACAAGAATATTCAAAGAAAAAGAAATTTCGCGTTCTCCCAGCAGCAGTCGAACCTAGACCCTTCCGATTACTAGTTCGGATGCTCACCACTGAGCTACAGGAGTATTAAATAGGTAAGGTTCGACTCCTGTTGGTAGGACCCATCACGTGCAACCATTTAAAAGAAAGTTACTGGGCAGTACTTTCCCGTGGTGCTGTTATTTTGCTGTACGAGGTGGTTCTAACTCTTGAGTCGGCGATTGAAATCCTAACGTATGCGACGGTTCAAGCGAAAGCTAGTGAGCAGTACTTTCTTGTGGTACTGTTTGTTATGCTGTGCAAGGTGGTTCTAACTTTTGAGTGCGTGGTCGAATTCCTAGAGTGACTTTCAAATGAAAGCTACTGAGCAGTACTTTCCTGTGGTGTTATTTATTATGCTGTGCAAGGTGGTTCTAACTTTTGAGTCCGCGATTGAAATCCTAACGTGTGACAGTTCAAGCGAAAGCTACTGAGCAGGACTTTCTTGTGGTGCTGTTTGCTATGCTGTGCAAGGTGGTTCTCACTTTTGAGTACGTGATTGAATTCCTAGAGAATTCAGACGGAAGCTACTGCGCAGCACTTTCCTGTGGTGCTGTTTATTATGCTCTGCAAGGTGGTTCTAACCTTTTTGAGTACGTTACTGAAATCCTGAAATGTGATCATTTAGACAAAAGCTAGCGAGCAGCACTTTCCTGTGGTGCTGTTTATTACGCTGTACAAGTTGGTTCTAACTTTTGAATCTGTGAATGAAATCCTAAAGTGTGACCATTCAAATGAAAGCTACTGAGCAGTACTTTCCTGTGGTGCTGTTCATGATGCTGTGCAAGGTGGTTCAAATTTTGAGTCTGTGAATGAAATCCTAAAGTGTGACCATTCAAATGAAAGCTACTGAGCAGTACTTTCCTGTGGTGCTGGTTATTATGCTTTACAAGGTGGTTCTAACTTTTGAGTCTGTGAATGAAATCCTAAAGTGTGACCATTCAAATGAAAGCTACTAAGCAGCACTTTCCTGTGGTGCTGTTTATTATGCTGTGCAAGGTGGTTCAAATTTTTCAGTCCACGATTGAAATCCTAACGTGTGACGGTTCAAGCGAAAGCTACTGAGCAGTACGTTCCTGTGGTAATGTTTATTATTCTGTGCAAAGTGGTTCTAACTTTTGAGTACGCGATTGAATTCCTAGAGTGTGACCATTCAAATGAAAGCTACTGAGCAGTACTTTCCTGTGGTGCTGTTTATTATGCTGTACGAGTTGGTTCAAACTTTTGAGTCCGTTACTGAATTCCTTGAGTGTGACCATTCAAGTGAAAACTACTGAGCAGAACTTTCCTGCGGTGCTGCTTATCACCGGCTGGGCGGGGTGATCGTAATGTTCGAGTACGTGGGTTAAATCCTTAAGTCCAACCATTCAATTGGAAGCTACTGAGCAGTACTTCCTTGTGGTACCGTTTCTTTTTCACTTTTTTGTTCAAATTGGAAATTTCACAGTTCGTGAAATTCGTACTTTGCCATCTAAGCGAGGTGGCAGAGGGCTAAATGCAAAGTGGCCCGAGCTAATGAACGAATAATTTTGCACTCCCCACTTAACATAAATCTAATTACGAACGAAGGAGGATTAAAAGTGTTAGGACATGGCAGTTCTCAGAGAGCGGTACACCGCAAACAAATAGCATTTCTGTCCTTCCTGAGCATAGCTGTGCATACCATGTTATCACGCCAATTATGTACGTATAAAAATGCTCTCGTGTCAATTGACCAGAAGTTGATTTCCGGCGGAATGACAAAGACGAAGTTACCCTCTACGCCACCGCAACTTAATAGAATCCAATTTCGTTATCCAAATTTCCCTCCCATTTCCCGGTAGTTCTTTTGCGTTTTCTGACAATTCCAAATAAACATTATCGAGGTTGCCGTTATAGCGGATACTAGGCTCTGCTAAGCTCTTGAGGCCGAGGCCTGAATTTAATAGGCCCCTCCAATCTCAAGAAAAGAGGCTTGGGTGGAGAAAATCGTAAATTTTAAACAAACTTTTAAACTTTTTTGATCGTCAGTCAGGCAGTATTACACAACTGACTCAATGATAACATGTAAAACGGATGTGTATTACAAATACATTGTCATTTATATCCAAACTCTATAATATGCCTGCCCATTGAAAGGTATATGTTCTTAAAAACTGACTCAATGTTTGATTTACGTCGACTGACTTGACTGGCTTTGAGGCTTTTTGGACAAAATGTCAACCCAGGGTAAACTTCACCATGATTCATCGGACACACTCCAAAAGGAAAATTTACATCTGATAGCATATTTTTAGCGCAAAAGAGTGTAAGGGCGCTTTTCATTTGTCAAAACTGGTCGGCCAGAATGAGTTCGTAAACGGAATACACCGATTTGAACGACAAATTTTGTCCTAATCCTTTGAATTTCTTCGAAATAGCACGTACCATTTTCGGAGTGATTATTTTCCAAGATTTTGCAGCACCATCCCTTCAAAATGACGCATTCCATTTACAGACTGGCCGGTCAGTTCCGGCAAAAGGAAATCGCCAAGGGGGGGGGGGGGGGGGGCTCTCATATGGAAGGGGCGGGGATGCTCGTCGGAAATTTTGAATTAAACCCCTAAAAGAGACCCATCTGGGCATGGGCCAAACTTTTTTGACCCCCCCTATAAGAGACCATTTTCAACCACAGACAAATAAAAAATACAGTAACTTTTCGCGTGCAACCCAAAACGAGACCTTCACGGCTAAATATAGCGGTGTTTTGCCCAGAACACCCTAAGTGAGACCAAAATCCGAAATTTACACCCCTAAGCGAGACTACGAGCATCCCCGCCCTTTTCATATCAGCTCCCTTCCCCGGGGGAAAATCGCTCTAAGATAGTCTAAAGATAGTCTGTACTGTAGACTTGCTACAAGTCGACCTCGCGAGTTTGGCGAGCAGAGCGAGCTTTTTCAACCTCGCGAGTTTGGCGAGCAGAGCGAGCTTTTTCAACCTCGCGAGTTTGGCGAGCAGAGCGAGCTTTTTTATGAGCTTTTTTAGACCGCGCAAGAGCGACGACGCATTTCTCCAACAGTTAAAGCCTTACTTGGAATACTCCACTCTCCAAGCTTTGAGCTCTTCAAGAATGTCATTCTTGCTGGATGTTGATCCCGTTTCTTCCTCATAACTCTTTTCAGGTGTATAAAGTCGAGGATTTTCAAGAAAAGCTACCACTGGCATCTTGGGTTGTTTCAGATCCTACGGCAAGTTAAAAATCTTCTTCAATAAAAGTGCTAATTTGCCTAAGTTATTTAATCTTCAACAACACAGCAGTATTTCATTTGTTCACCTTTCGCCGTGATTTCAATGCTCTTGATATATTTCCACAGATTACTTGACTGGAACCTGTTGAAAAGAATGATCGGAAAAATTAACAATGAAAAAAATAAAATAAAAATTAAGTGCCCATGTTTTCTTTGTATCTTACAAAACTAAACTGAATAACGTTACTTGGTACCTTATCTAAGCTAACATTGTCTTCCTGGAAAAGGTTACTTTTCAGAAATGCCAAGCTAACTTTGTCTCATGCCTGAGATCCATACAGTAAAAGAAAAATCTGTCTTTGGATAGTTGGTCCACTTGATATGGTGTGGATAATCAAGTTTGATTGTAGTCCAAACAACTTTTTACATGTACTGTAAGTTATTCGACAAAAAAATAATTTTAATGAATATCAGGTTTTTTAATTTTGGGCTTAAGCAAAACATCAGCTACCCATATTTTAAGCTTACCATAAGTTAGATCGCTGGTGTCATCTTGTTGAAAAACTCCTGGACCAACAGGTTCATGGCTCCCTAAAATACAACAACAAAAATCATTCAAAATACATTGTAAAATACAGTCAACTTTTGAAACCAGAATGTTAGTTTAAGCGGAGATGTTCTAAATACATGTTTATTTTATTACATCTGTTGTCTGGAGTTCTGTCTCAACTTACATAACTGCTCTTTGTTTGTCAAATGTAATTCGAAAGCCATCCAGAATTAGTAATACATGTACAGTACTTGCCCAGATTTTGCAAAAACTGTGTACAGTTGTTGTGTACTCAACATGGATCTCTACTGGTTTTTGGTCTGAATGCTAAAATAATTTCTAACGGTTTGACAACACCAAACAAAGCAAAATAAAATGCCATTACAGTGGAAAAATTCGAATCTCAATGTTTAAACAGCAAGATTCTCGGGAAACAAAATTAACCGTTTCCCTCAAGACCAGTTACTAAGTGTTTAATGTAAGACAAACCTCCAGCAGAGCCAGGCCGTTGTCCCATTGCACTGGCCGGTCTCTTCCGTGATGCAGACACAGGACGTTGCCTGGACATGGCACTAGAGGGTCTCTCTTGTCTTGCTACACCAGCAGCTGAACCAGGTCTCATTACCTCAACTGTCAAACCAGATAATTATTATTAATTATCCTTCAAAATTGCGCAGAGTATCGCCCGATACTTAGCCAACAAGGCCATAGGCCGAGCTGGTTAAAATCAGGTGATATTCTGCAAGATTGAGCAGGATAGTTGTTTTATTATTCAACACACTGATAACAAGGTACAAGGTGCTTAAAATAAGGTGATTTAATTTTTTTAATGTTGCATCTGTTATCTCAAACAAGAACAAAATAACTGTCAATTTTGTTAGGACACAGACCACAGCATTAAAGATAATGGATCCACCTACGTGGAGTATCTTCTGACTCTTCCAGGATAATGGTCTTGATTCCCTCACTGACCAGCTGCCAGTCAGCTTTGAGATGGTCTGGCACTTTGTTATTCCTGTATGAGGCTGGAGGTTCTCGCAGTACAGATTGACCTCCCACTTTTTCCACCAAGAAAGGCTCGTCATCAAGTATTTTAACATTTGGGACTGCTTTGTGAATTGCAGCACGGTAATCATAGCTTCTCATTTCCTGTAAAAAACAATAATAATTATTATTATTGGACATTTTAATGTAAAATCATCATTGACAACAAGCAACAAAAGTATTATTTTTTTTCTTTCTCCACTCCAATTAATCTCTACAAGCATATTTTATGATTATCCCAATATCAAGACACAAATTCTTATTAATGCTGTTCATACATTTTTACAGTACAAGTTGGAGAGAATTTGTCTAAAGCTGATTTATCGCTGTTCGCAGAGACAGATTTGGTGTGGTGGGTCACACAAACACATTGAATGTATCATCAACATGTTGCTTTCTGTCATTTTCAAATTAAAAGAAAAAGAGTCACTTGAACATACATGTAGTTGAGTCATGTTGTAAACACCCAGATGCAGCTAAGTACAGAGCAAAGAAATAGGATGTAAATTATAGGGAAAAATGAATGCTGTTCAAGGTTACCTCTGGCGATGTCTGTGGGTGCGGTGCAGTACAGATGGGATTGCCTTCTAAGGTCAAAATCTTCAGTGATGAACACAGACACAAAAACTCCACCTTAGCAATATCCAGCACATTGTTGCTGCACAAGAGAAAATCAACACTGATGTTACCTTACAATAAACAGTGCTTGTTTAATTTAAAATTACGACTTTCAGCCAAAATGGAAATTGTTCAGACCAGAGTAGTTTACAACTGAGTGTCAGTAGACAAAAACCAAAGCAATTACACTGGCCAATCACAACAGATGTAAACAACACAATGAACCAATCAATACTCAAACAAATACACGTACATGTACATGACGTCAAACATGGAAAACGTATTTGAGCAAGTTGTGATTGGTTTTGGTTTTGATACTCATTGGTTGTGAAGTGGCACAAGTTTTGTAAACCAATCCCAGAGCACAGCAAACCAAATCAAAAGGAAAATTACTTTCAGCACTCTATCCTTAGTTATTTCTCACCCCTCTAAGTCTAGAATCTCCAGCTGATCCAGCATGCTAACAGGACTGACATCCTCTATGTGATTAAATGCTAAATACAGCTCCTGCAACAGATACATTCCAGTCACCAGGTTTTATTCTAAAAGATATCAATGGACATGTTTCACATGCACAATAACTTAAACCCTTGACAAACTGTCCATGATAGTGAATGATAGCTTGAGAACTCATGTTTCCCACCTAACTTGTGATAGTCAATGATGGTTTATCAGAAGTCATGCAAGGCAAGCTTGTGCGAGCCTCTATAGTGAAAACTTTTCTCACCCAAGACAGTGAAGCCCTTCAGACAGACAGACAGACAGACAGACAGACAGACACCTTTATTTAGTTATAAAGCTCAGGGAAGTCCCTTCAGGAGCTTAAAAGCACCCCTTCATGCCGCACATGATAGTAAATGACAGTCGATAATAGTTGATGATTGCTCTCCTTTGACCACCAACTGTCATCAACTATCATGAACTTCAGTGCATCATTCCCTTTGAGCCTGTTCAAATTCTTCATGATAGTCACTGACAGTAATCCTTATTTGACTACGCACATTGCAATCTAAAATGGCTGCTGTATTATGCTGTCAAGGCTCTACAGAACTTGTTGTCGACAATGACAAAGAATATAATAAAGAGAATATTATCTCCGATAAAAGTGTTGACTATGATGATGTTGAAAAGAAGAAAACACCACAGAAAAGAAGCATTGCTGTTCATTGGATGGGGCAGGATTAGAGAACAACCCCTTTTCACTGAGAAAATCCATACTTGAGAAGGTTTTTCTTAACGTGACCCCACTTTGGCGTCAGTGAGTACCTGGCAGTAATTTTTTTGGTGACTTTGTTTGGATATTATAAAGTAAGGAAAGTTGGACTTCAGCATTGACACGCTTTGCTATCTATACCAGGCTAAATGGAGTTAAGAATGTTTGCATACCTTTAAACATGACACTGAACTAATTCCATCCAAATCAATCAGTCCAGATCTTGACAGCCAAAGAGTCTTTAGATTAGTCAGGGATGTACCAAGATCTCTAAACAAACAAAAAAAACCACTTATATGCGAGCTCCATCTAACTACTGCACTTTTTTCAGAGCTTTTGATCTCCTACAATTCCACACAATATGGTCCCATAATTATTTCATTGAGATGCATTATTTACATGTCAAAGCATATAGTTTCTGTGATAGTAAGATTTATTCCTTCAAGTTGAAACATTGAAAATTTGCTGAAAAACTTAAAATAACAGGTGTCATAAATGACTTTCAATATTGGCTCATTGGTGGTAATTGATCAGTAACTCCAGCGTTCGTACTCTTTTGAGCTTTTGAAATTCCATGACTTTCCATGACCTTTTCCATGACTTCTCCAAGTTTTCCATGACCTAAATTTGACCATTTTCTTGGAAATCATCTTTCATTTTGGGTATGTTTTTACTATTTTCTTCGCAAAAACCCAATTTATTTTGTTCTTTTTAATAAACATCATTTTCCATGACTTTCCATGACCCACACCTAAATTCCATGACTTTCCAGGCCTGGAAAATGAAATTCTAAAAATCCATGACTTTCCAGGTTTTCCATGACCCGTACGAACCCTGAACTCATGTACGATCATGTGATCTGTATATCAACGAAAAAAATTATTACTCTAGTAATGTTCTTTTCATACATGTAACCTTTCAAATGTTAATTGTAAAGCTGCTGTAAGCATCTGAGGACAGACAAAAAGTCTGTTTATTCTTAAAAGTGGAAGATAGTCCAGAACACAGAATCTGCAGACTGCCTAACACCTCTGTTTTGCTGTACATGTACAATCTGTATCAGATCAGAAGCTCTCACTGTTTTCAATAATGATTATAAACAAACTCGGAAAATCAAAACCCAGTAAAAGGTCTACAATTTGGGTGTTTCTTTAGTATGTTACTTGACCTACCTTATTGTAGCTATAATGCTGTTATTTAACTTTAACTCAACCAAGTTTGGTACCAAAGCACCTGACAATAGCAAAAACAAAATGAATAATTCAAAAGAAGTATAATAATAATTACTATAACGAGCAGAGATGTTGTTGTCATGGCTTAAATTTTTTTTTGGTTTAAATTTTTTCAAACCGTTTAATTTTTATTTTCCTTTGTGCAGTATTCATTACCATAATCTGAGACAAAGGAAAATAGAACTCAAACTGGTTTGAACATTTTTAAACCAAAACAAAGTATGAACAACAACATAGCCAAGAAAAACCTCAGTAGACTCAGTACATGTACTAAACCCAGCTGGGTCTTTAGCCTTTGAAGCATTATTATTTTTCTTGTTCTGACTATTGAAATTTCAGCCAGTGATAAGATCTCTTTCAGATGGTGAAATTCATCAGAAGCCAGCTCTTGGGACATCCCTGGACAAGTCAATCAAGAATAACCTGATAGGACAGTGAGTAACAGGACACACTGTACATGTAAAAGCTGAGTTCCAATATTAAACATCATCCAAGGATCACTTGGGGCTGTTTCAAACATAGTCAGTACTACTGTTGAGCCACACTGGCTCAACAGAACTATGACAGACTGACAGCATGACTGCAGCGCTTGAAAGTCGGTCATCAGATGTTGTCTGACCATCTAAAATGTCTGACTAATTACTAAATTTGTCGGACATGGTGTCCGTGCAAAAAGATGACCTGGACTTTGTCTTCCAAAACTTTTTCACTAATCGCTTTGCTAAGTCACCCTTCTCCTGGCATCTTTAGTTACTATAAAACTCTCTCTCATTCTCAATTACTTGAGGCAACAGTTGAAACTGTCAGTGTGTTCTGAGACTGCCCCACAGTACACGGCAAAACTCTTTAACAATACATGTATATCATCTACACAACTACATTGCATCTTGAGTAAAACATCAAAGATTTGGATGCCTGGACAATAATTATTTTTGCAATAAAAAATGTCTGATCAAAATAAAAATTTGGAAGGAATCTGAAAGGGCATAATGTTTGTCAGTTGTTAGACTGTAGTTATGTGCCACTCTCCTAACAATAGTCAATTTTACTTTTTTATGTGTATTTAGAGATTTATATACATGTAAGAGTAAATTATTTACTAATGTAAACACATACCAAAATTTCCAAGACTATTATCCCTTGTATCAACTCTCATTTCAAGGTATTCAACCTCCTCTAGATTCTTCATGCCAGTCAACACTCTCTGTATATAGAAACAATGAGTGAAAAAAAAAACAACTTATTTATAAGGACTTCTTGCAATATAAATGGCATCTTTGAAGTAACAGAACATGAATAGATTTAAGACAAGCCAAGTCAATGATTCAGCCACTAACTATTTTAAGTTATTATATATTTTTGTATAATTTTATAGATGAATAGTCCAAGGCAACAAGGGCAAGTCGCATATTAAAAATTAACACCTACATGTAGTTTTATTATATAATGAGTTTGACTGAATGGTTATGCTTGGCATTCAGGGTCCAGTTGTTCAAAGCCCGACCAAGCTAAGTTAATCATGAGTTAACATGAACTTTCATTTAAGTTTATTTACTGATCAGTAAAGATTATTCCAAACTTAGACTCTTCTTTACCATTTACTTGAAATAAGCTTTTAAAAAAAATTTTAATGAGCGAGATGAAAACCTCGGTTAATTTTTAATCAGGGATTAGTGTTAATTGGCTTTCTAACAACCAGGCCCTAAGCTAGCTTTCAATAAGATTTAAATCAGCTGGCTGCTCTAGTGTAGTGTATACAGTACCTGTCAGAGGAGACTACTGGCGACTAAAATCCTCTTTCCCCCCAGAGGGAGAATTTCTAAATGTCTCAAAGCCTAGAATCACTGCTTACACTGCTTATAATGGTTCTGATTTGTATACAAATCAACCAATCAATCAATAACTTTGTTGATGTGTCAAACTTCTAGCCAGCAACAAGACGCCTACTGGGGACACTGTATATGTACCTGTATAATTTAGAAATTCACTGTGATATCTACAGTAAGTACTAACTCTACAGTGATCTTCAAAAGGGGAAATACAGTACTACTATCATGTATTAAATTTTTCTATGAGACTATTATTCACAACATAGAGGGAAAAAATTATTCCATTAATCAAACTCTTATGTAAAAAAGATGGTTAAAAATAAAAAAAAATTAATAAAAATAAATTACTTTATTTAAGTGTCAAAGTATTTAGCGCTGTAACGCTAATTGGGGACACTATAAACCAGTGAAATAAATATACAAACTGAAAATAAGATTGTTAAAATCCCAACTGGTGGGAGGCAAATCAGTTGGCTATTTACAAAGCGTGGCCTTGAGGGGACTTGAACCTGGGGCGTCCAGATCATACGTCCCACAACCTTTACCACTAGGCCACGCCGCCTCCCACATGTTATGCTTGATTTTAATTAGTTTTAATTAACACTTTGTTTGATTTTATCTAAGACGTCTGGGACTAAAACAGGATCTCGAGTAAATACTGAAGTTCTACTAAATTAACATAAACCCTAAGTATCTCCTTACTTAGGCCTCAAAATTTGGCCTCAAGTTTCAAGCTATAAACTATGGTTCAAAGGATTATCCTGCCATCACATTCAAGCAGAGCATCAAGTTAGTGAAATGTACAACTGTACATGATTGATGATGATGGTTTATTTAAATTACACATAATAGCATATAAAATGAAATACAATGTGTTTACAATTAATAAGATAATATATTACAATTGTTCGTAGGGACTGGGATTACAAGAAGTCAATATAAAAAGCTATTAACAATTCCATTTACTATAAGATGCTAAGGAAATAATGAATTAATAATCATATGTGATTCTACGATGTTTTCGCCATTGCAGGAAAAAACTTATTCCGAAACGATTTGTTCTATACTTGAAATGGCTATAACTGGCATTGTTCTTAAGATTGTAGGAGTGGCACTCAGAACGCATGCTAGGGAGCAGGCAGTGCAGCTGGCAGTCCGGGTTATCCTTACATGCCCTTGAGATGTTAAACATGCCCGGGTTATCCTTACATGCCCTTGAGATGTTAAACATACCAGTTTTGAAGGTGAAAGAAACTCCTCCAGCAACAGGTCTGCCTCTTCATCCTGCACTATAGGTTCAGGGTTAGCAGTACTGTCGTCAAACTCGCGGATTCTAACAGATGATATCTCCCTTGGGACGGCAGGCATATGTTCGATCTGATCCAGGGTCAGTCTAGGCTTCTCCATACCTAGACTAAAATAAAACAAATTATGGTACAGAATGCTACCATGCTTGGAGTAAATTTGGAGTAAAATAGTAACTTTGAAATCAACTAGTTGTTTTCCTTTCCTGGCCTAGCTAAAAAAGTACCATAGTCCTACACTGCAGGTACATAAAAGTAAGTGTTAATTCACAACATCTGTTAAACACATTCAATAGCATGCTATGCCATTGTACCAAATTATTACTGAATCAGTTTATTTGGATGCCATTACAGGGTTCATACACATTTTTGTGTTCAAAATTCAAGACTTTTCCAAACTTTTTCCAAACCACTATTTTCTTTTTTACAGACTAAAGATTATGAGTTGAATCACACACAAGATAGTAGTGTCAGGAAATAGGGTCGAGATAAACCAAATTATAAAGAACATGAAGCTTTTGCTCCTATCACGAGATCAAATAAAGGGGCACCTGGAAAAAAGCACTAAGTGACTTCTGATAAATAGCTAGAATCTCCTTCCAAAATTCATTGTATTCGTTTGAAAACAAAATGGAGAATTTGACCTTACATCAAAAGTCACTTAGGGCCTTATTCCACGCGCCCCTTCAAATGACAAGCGAGCCAACACATGATTATTTCTTTTGCTGTATCTCCTGGGATAGGAACAAAAAGTTCAGGTCCTTTGTAATTTGCTAGAAGGAGGTGAGCCTTACTGGGAAAGAACAAGAAAATTGGGAAATGCAGAAAATACTGGTATATGATGATACACTAATTTAAAATAACTGGCTTACTATAACTGCAGAATTCTCTGAAGCCTATAAAGTGGTCTTTCTCACTGTGTAGCCGTGAAGCCATAATTTTGGGAAAGAGCTTTTAAAGAGTGGTGGAGTATTCTGTACTTACTCCAAATAACTAATTAAAATAAAGATTTATTTTCGCAGGGCATAATTTACCTTTAGCTTATCGTGTAGCACTTGAAAATTTTGTGGATTTTGCGGATTGACCTCGATCCGCAAAAATTTGTTCCCGCAGAAAAAAACACCCCCAAAATAAAACGCTGCAAAATTACTCCCTTCAGTAAAATTAAAAACTATGCTTTTAATAGACTTATGCTACTGGAGCGATATACATTGGACTTAAACAAGAACATTAAACATGATTTTCCATTGGAAAAAGCAACTAGAGCTGTCAAGAGTAAAGCAATTCAGTACATTAGATTGGCACGAGTGGGTCATCTAAAGGAATGCAGAGACTTCAATTGTGCAGCAGACCAATTGCAACCATGTTCTAGTGGCGCTTCTGCGGTGGCCTGCACAGAAGTGCAGAAGTTCAACTGAACAAGAGTGTTCTTATTATCGACTTAGTCTGTCTCATTGCGTTACAGCAGGGCATAGTTTTCCATTTTAGCAGGCCACTCCCAGTTAGGTCTCAAAGTTGTATACTAGCTACATCTTTCACTCGAAAGCCCCTCTGTATGCCTTGAAAGGTTTCAGCTACAGCAATTTTAAAAACATATTATTTCTTATAAAAATAATATACGGTAATTCCGGTAGGAACTAATTTTTGCGATGCTCTGGTTCAAGTAGCAGAATATTTTGATGGAAGAAACCAGAATATTTTTATTGGATGGTCAATTGAGTCACAGTTCACTCTAGCTACATTTTCAAGACGTATCACTGTACCCGGCCTGATCAATCGATGACAATCGATCATCGGAAATCCAATCGATCAATCGATATCAATCGATGACAATTAGTTAATTGATATCGACTAATATCGGTCAATCGATGACCAATCGATAATTACAAGCTTGGGTCAATTAAGCTGACTGTTTTCGATTTGTAATTTTAGTTCCGCTCGTGGCCATATACGTGACTGGTGACCCAAACCCGTACAACATGTCTGAAGTTATTTTAACTATCTACAACGTTGTAGTTAAAGGGTATCATGAATGCCCATTTTCTGTTGAACTTGGTGAGTGTTTCGTTGCTCAAAAGAAGAGGAAAGATGGCGGGAAGGCACTAAATGTTCTAGACACAACACGTGGTCGTGGGCAACAGGGTCACCTCCAACGGGATTTGGTAGCACCGCTTTGGCCTCTGAGAAACGAAATTGTTGTATTTGATATTTAAACCAATAAATTCTTGTTGCTGCTGTTGTTCGCTGTCTTACAAGCGGCACGTAATATGCAAGCCTCCATAATCGGATGTTCGATCTATCTTTGATGACAATCGATGGCAATCGATGACAATCGACGGCAATCGATGACAATCGATGGCAATTAAAAAAAAACACGTTTTTTGGTCATCGATTGGTCATCGATTTCCGATACCAATCGATTAATTGTTATCGATTGACATCGATTGACATCGATTGTTATCGATTACCGATTTCATCGATTGTTTAGGCCGGGCACTGTAATACCTAACTGCGCAAAGGGACTGAACTACAAAACAAAAAGCCTACCCCTACCATGCACAGCCAGCAGAAATTTCAGTCATCTCGCACCGCAAAAATTTGTTCCTGGAAACCACAAAAATCGCCAATCCGCAAAATAAAACTCCCGCAAAATTTTCATGCTACACGGTAATCTTGAAGCTAATGATGAGCTTAGGGTGTCAACTAGTGTCTGCAATTGCTCCGAATTTTTATACTGGCATCAAACGATTGCTGTTTTACAGAGCGCATACCATAATATAGCCACATTTATTCATGTTTCGATTGAAATGACTGACAAATATTGCAGGAAAATGACAATAGGCACACCTACGAACTAAAAAACGAGGCAAATCACTGTTATTTTCGTGCAAGACAAAGTGGCGTGCATCGGTTGCCATCGTTTTTCAAGTTGTCAATCTTACCTCTTTCTTGGATACGTAAACTTATCCTCCATTAAAGCCATCGAAGAAAAATGTACTTAGATCTCCTTTTTCCCATCCAGCTTTACCAAGCTTCTAAAGTAAGATATCATTGCAATCTTAGTGGTGAATCCTGGCATGAAAACCATTTCTTGTTCGCTCACATAAACCCGCCATTTTGTCTGAGAAGTACAAAAATGCATCATGGGATTTGTGTTGCTACCTAGTGATAAAGGGGGAGGGGAGAGGTGACAGAAAAATAGAGGGCGGGGTAGGGGAGGGTAAACTTTTAACGTCGACAGTTAAGGTGGGGCTCTACCTGAATTTGAGTGAAATTTGAAGAGGTTTTAAGAATGGATAGAAAGAAAATGATTTTTGGAACACTAACAGACAGTCGATAACCACGCAAGAGCACCCCAGGTTGCTAGTGGACTAACTTGGTATCCGTCTATTAATTATTAACTACAAATTCTAATTTTAAAACTTCACTAAATCTTCAACATTTCTTATTTCTTTTAATTTTACCAATCCTTCAAGAAAAATTATTTCCTTCAAAATATACCTAAAAATCACCCCAAAATTCATAAAACACCCCAAATCATTGATTTGTGTTGTGAATGGAGGGTTTTTGTATTGCTTGAAATGCTAACAAGATATTTCCATTTGACCAATTTTAAGCAGCGTGAAAATGGCTTTCAGGTGAACCCCCAAATAATAAAAAATATAATTCCAACATTCCAAAGCTTAGAAATCTTCTGTTGATATTTTAAAATTGTACCTATTTCTATCCATAGTTGATAACATAATCTGTATCATCCGTTATAAAATTTGTACACACGAAATTGTACCTCTAAATGGCTGTCAATTTTAATTGTCAGTGGAGGCAAAAAGAAAAAAAAAATTGAAAAAAATACAAAAAATAAAAAAGATTCAAATAAAAATAAGATTTTCTTCCATAGGTGTGTTGTTTTAACCTTTTATTAATTAATTGTTCTCGATATCCAAGATCAGGATTCTGAAAGTACAAGTGAACCTTTCTAATACATTCATACAGTCAGTCATTCATTTACATCATTTTCATGCTCCTCCACCATCTGGCCCTGGGTCTCCAAGGATAATTTATTCTCAACCCAATTAAGTTGGCCTAGAAACACAATCAAACGTGGCATTATGTCTCTTGAACTGATCAAGAACAACAGTAAGTTTCACCCTTTGGCACTAGGCTTGCAACTGAGTATGCATCAATTAGTAGGCATTTATTGACCTGAGAATGCCGCTGTCATTCAACCATTCTCTCAATCAATCATTCATTAAATAATGTCTAAAAAAAAAAAAACAAAAGGTTTACCAGCAATCCCCACACAATATATTTAATGTAATTACAAGTATTCGTATTGATAAGTATTAGTATACAGTGGAACCTCGATTTAACGGAGTCGCTGGGGACCGGCCAAATTTGTTCGTTAAATCGAAGGGTTCGCTATATCGAAAACCTCGATATAACGAACTTGAGGGGAAACGACCAAAATGTTCATTATATTGAGGTCATAGTTAATGATTGATTTTCCACACAAGTGACTTCTGTCACGCAATTCAATGCAATTTTCGTCACCCAGAAGTGCCACGTTTTGAGATTAAGCATGTTGGCTTTCAGTAGCATTTTCACTTTTGAGCAGACACGCAGCTTTTGTTTACACAATAAAACCACACTTTCAGAGTGTTGATCTGTTCAGCGTCTATCTTCTGTCGCGTGTTGACATTGTAATTCGTTCTATCAAGGTAGATTTTACGTTTGGGCTTCCGGATTATGTTCTTTATATCGAAGAATTCGTTAAATCGAGGTTCATTATATCGAGGTTCTATTCCATACATTTTACTGTAACTTTGGCCCAAAGAATATCGTTCTTTATATCGAGGACTTAGTTGAATAGAGGTTTGTTAAATCGAGGCTCCACTGTACATAGATTATTTTTGTGTCCCTATTAACTCGTTTTTTAACTTCCGTGAATGTTTTGATACTTACAATCTAACGTAACACAATTATCATTACAAAAAGAAAATTTGCTTTTCATTGTCCTTGTGTGCTTCATTAACATTGAACGAAGCCACTATTATGTACATGGAACAAATACATTAGTTTCTTTTTCATCAAAGAATTTGCAGGACTTAGTTTTAGATAAATATGTTTACAACAGAAAGGCACCCACATAGAAATTCATTTTGTTGCATCACTCTAAAAGTTCATAACATTGTTGTCTTCTCAGTCATCATCTTCAGGCGAGAAGATATCATTTTCCTCCAACCAGGCTGCTCCTTCGCGGGAAATGATGCCACCCAAGTACAAAAATGGAACCACAAAGAAAGTTACTTTTATTAAGCCAAAGCGCGTCTTTTCCGGCTTTGCTAAAACCGCACCACTACTTGTGCAAGTGGAAGAATATCTTATTACAGAAGATCCATGATGATGAAGCATTTGTGCAGGACGCAAGCACATTCTGAACAACTTGGCAGACATCTTTTTTTCTTGAGACTAAACCTCCTTTCCACCTGACGGGAGAATGGTTTTAGGGGACAGCTATCCTGTCAATGAAATAAATCATTAACTATTAAACATAATTTATAATACGAAGTTAAATGATAGTCATACTTAGGCCATGTGTGATGACAAGGAGAGCACTTAAATCCAGTTTGACAAGCATGAAACAGCTAAGAATATGTCTACTCCCTGTCAATAACAGGCTTATTACAACATTGTTACATAAAGGTTTCCCAGGCAGTTCCTGATAGAGAAAATGTGAAAGAAAGATTTTTGTCTAAAGCTGATGTTACAAGCATTGATTTGAAACTATGATTCTAAAAAGCAATTGCAATGATGTAGAGAAAATGTGGACGTAAGATTTTTATCTAAAGCCCATGTTACATGTGATGATTGAAAAAGCAATTGCCACGGCATTGTGTGAAAAGTTGATGCTGTGTAACATGGAACCATGGACAATTTTCAGTGCGATTTTCTAAACATCGAGAAAGTTGCAGGTTTTTGAATTAGCTTACAAAAAAAATTACAACATGCTGGGAAACAAAACATTGTACTGAAAATTGTCCACACTTCCATGTTACAGACCGTCAACTCACTTACTGTTTAATGTGTTGAAGTAAATTAAAGTGATTCTAGTTTTGGTCACTGAACCAATATATATGCGCCTATGTTGCCTGTTAGGAAATTGATTTACAAGCTGCACACAAAGTAAGCGACTCTAGTATACATGCTCATACACTTTTAGGGAAACTGGTCATCACAAGTGTGTTCAAAGAGGACCCAGGTTGTCTGAGATGTGGAGGGGGGGGGGGGGGAGGGTTATCGAAGACCCTACCTACTGTACATGTATTTCATGAACATTACCAACAAATTTTATTGGCTTTAAAATTTGCGTTGACACAGAAACATTCAGCTAACAAGAGTCAGCATTGCTAGATAAACAAGAAAAGTGAGGTTTGAATCTCATTGTCACTTTTTACTGCTGGATGGTGGGGTGGCGATGGAATAAAGACACCATCTTTTAATGTTGACATAGTTTGCATAAAAATGGAAGTTAACTCCCACAGGAGAACGATCTTATTGTTCCTGTCCACCAACATGGCCGCATGACGTCACGTGGAAACCATCAATCGTAGTTTTGACCACTTCCTGAAGTAGACGATTTTGTTGTGATTTGAACTGTTTCTTAATGGTGTGTGATATTTTGTTTCCTTTCATCTCGTAAGTCAAGCCTGTACCAGGGCTCGAAATAATGGCCGGACAACGGAGAATGTCCGGACTGATTTGGGAGTTGACCGATCAACCTTTCGTCTTGCCGGTCATGTTGACCCGTCACATTTGATCATTTTGGAAATGAAATAAATTAAAATTAAATTTCCATGCTGTTCAGTTGTTTCAGTTGTAGCAAGTCGCTGTGTATTGTCATTTGTCAAAATTGTCAAAAAAAGTGATTAAAGAGACTGATTATGGTTCATTTATTTTTTTCCAATCGGTTCCCTTTCCAAACTTTCAAATTTTACCATATTTCTTGAACACCAGTAATGGCTCCTTTTCTAACTGGCCATATACGTTACCCACCCCCAATAATGACCACCTGGTGCAATGACAGGAACATAGTCTCAAGGTGGTGGTACATGTAGTAGAGAGTTTCAACTGTAGTACTAGTACTAATTCTATCGCTTCCTAATTCACGTTAGGAAAACACAAAGAAACCTAGAACTTCGAAACTTCTTCGATCGAAGTTCGAAAACAAAACCTTGCGGTTTCAGCTACACACAACAACACAGAGCTCAGATCGATGACTGTCAAGTTGTTGGCCCCAGACATTTTGAAAATGTCTAAAATGATCTAAAATGAGCTAAAATGATTTTAAAACTTACCAAATTCGATAAGCGATGGCAATTTTGCTGTAATGGCGGGTAAAATCTTCACAAGTTGAGCTTCTCGCCGATGCGCCGATGCGAATTTCTTCGTTTATATGCGCATTCCCTCGTACGGTTTCTCTGGATAAGAGTAGCGCGGGCTCTGGAAACATGCAAATCATTTTTTTCCTTTTCATTTTTGCAGATTTGTAGTGTTTTTGGTGGACAGACATTTTTTATCTACAGATTTATTAACAATGGTAACTATAAGGAACAAAGCTGATACCTACTGCTTCACGCAAATCCAAGAGAATGAGGTTAAAAGACTCGGTGTTCCGCAGAATACACGCAAATTTAATCGATAACAAATGTTTCGAAAAAAAGAGAGTTTCAGTGTCATTCCCTGGGACTCCGTAAATTTTCAACTTTGTTTTCCTTGTCAGTATCGATCAGTACCCGTACGGTACAGTAACTTTGTCAAATCAAAACACCAAAGTATCAGCATATATAAAAAAAACCAAGGACCTAAATTTTACAACTCCTTGTGTACCGAAATCGTCAACTCGTCCTCCTCTATCTCCTTTAAAAAAGCACTTAAGGCGTTTTTCTGTAATAAGTATTAGTAGTTTTCTTACAAATGTGTTTAAGTATTAGTTTTTCTTGTAGCTTTTCTTTCCGTAATATATCCTTCCGTTTGACATTGTATCCGTCGTCGTGTTCTTATCTTCTTTCTTGATTTCATCTTGTAAAATAATAACTGAGGAGACCTAATTAATATAAGCTTCTTAGTCTCCTTTAGGTCTCCTCGCCATTGTTACATCTTTTTTTTCTATCATTTTTTTGTTTACATTATATTTGTGGTGTGGCAAAATAATATTAAAAAAAAAATCAGCATATATAATTACGCTGTCTTTTTAACGACCACTTGAAAATCAGATTTTGAAGTTGAAATTGATTCAGTTTCACCTGAAGAAAATTTTGGTGGCACAAATTAAACAAGCAAACTAAAATCTTTGATTCGCAAGAAAATTATACAAAACTTGGTCAAATTGATCTCCGTTAACTGTAGATTTTAGAAAATGCTTAAAAATGTCACTGGTGCTCATTTTGCGACTCAAACTATCTTTTGGCTCGTTGGCACATTTCTGAGAATATACTTCCTGAGAAAGGTATTTTATAATCTCCACTGCTTCGTCCAAATACGCTGGAAACCGCGGCAAACACTGTACAAATGGCGTTTCAGTTGGGCAATGGTCAAATTTTCGAAGCGGCAATAAATTTCAAGGCGAAAAAAGATAGTTTATTTTTTACTAGTGACAATTGATTCTGAGTGTATTTTTCTGCATCAATCTATGGAATTTTCGAGTATTGCAACAAGTATATTCTGTTTTGTGGCCTGTTGGTTACGGAGGAACTGTCAGTCAATGATTTTTTCTTTTAGATTGTTCACAACTTTTTCAGCGAACTGAACATGAGTTCCACTGAAACTTTATTTTCTAAAAAAAATCGAGGCAGTCTTCCCCTACTTACCGAAGTAACGAGTTGTATTTGCCATCCACATTTTTAATAAGACCTGAATAATCTCCACGCCGTAGTATAGTGGAAACCAATGTGAAATCTTGAAATGTT
This sequence comes from Pavona decussata, assembly GCF_977016875.1. Lineage (NCBI taxonomy): Eukaryota > Metazoa > Cnidaria > Anthozoa > Scleractinia > Agariciidae > Pavona > Pavona decussata. The sequence continues at coordinate 2,179,559 of NW_028145455.1, forward strand.
TATTCGGTAAAATAGAACAATTATGCCATTATTTTACAATTACAGACAAATTGCGCATGCCGCTGAAACAATTAATTTCATTGACTTGAATATAAAAGAAAATCATAAACCAATAGAGTGTTTTCATTCACGTGAATACCGGCCATATTGGCTTACTAAAACAAAAGAAAGTATTGCATAAAAATTGAGTTCAATTCCCGGAGGTTTAGTTTGGGACACCAACATGGCCGCCATTTCTTTGTCTTGGGACACCAACATGGCCGCCGTGACGTCATGTGAAAACACTCTATAGCGTTCTAAAGTACATTTTAAGCCGAGTTAGATTATTTCACTTTGAAATGATAAGTAATCAGTAACCCTTGGCGGGAATATATCTAATAAGAGCAAAGCCGATTCTTGGTCATCTACGAAGTACCTCAGTGTTGGTGGGACTTGAGGTTGATGTAATTCTGTTCTATTTGCATGTATTTCTATCTCTCAGGGCTAGGTGTTTTCATATTGTCTTTATTGCAAAATCTCTAGAAAAGCTCATCGCGCAGAATGCCTGGACACGTTAATTATTCATAACCAGTAAAGCAAATTCGAATACGTGCGTGCCGTGAAATGGTCTATATAAGAGAAGAAAGGGCTCAAATTAACCCACGAGGGTTGATAAAACTTACTTTTGTGATTTCCTGGAGTTAGAACTTTAACTTTCAGGCGCGGCTTTTTGAAGAAGAAGGTTGTATCTTCAATTTAAGCCCAAAACTAAATGGATATAGAAGGTATAAGGATTCTCCTTTAGGCCACTTTCTGTATGAGGGCCGTTTTCAGATGTGAAAAACTACCTTTTGGTTGCCATGGTAACATCAAAGTCAATGAACACGAAACGACCCGGCATCAAATTTTTCCAGATAAATTTCTGAAAAAGCGCTGAAGTTTCAGGGCGTTATGTTTGCTCAAATATCAAAAAGAAAGTTATTCAGGTTAAAATTCGCCGCGGGCAGAATCCGTACCTCCGGTCTGGATAGGGTTAAGTAGCTAGTCTCAATGACGTTTTTTGTTTTTCAAAATAGTTTCCCCCCGAATTTTACGATCTGCTGTAGGCTTTCCGAGAAACCCAGCTGATCCAAGACATTTCGCACGCTTAAACGGTATTTGATGTACCTCAGTAAAAAGGAATCATTAATCAGTATTGATTTTCGTGCGTAACGAATTGAAAACTCTAGTGTTTCATCATAATTAAATCCAAATTAAGATCCGAGACGATTACGGCCTTTTGAACAGATATTCACCGAAAACAACTGTGTGGTGCAGCGGTGTTCCTTATACGCGACTGAAGGAGGATTGCGAATCCCTGCATTTCGGCGATAACCAGGACTAGTATTCTAAATTGCACTGGCCAGTTTTGTTCGTTGGGGAGATTTCAAGATTTAAGAAAATTTTAATATTGCCACTGCCCCGACCTTTACGATTTTGATCAGAAAACGGATGTGATCCTGAGTCATCTTGTGGGGGCAATGTGTGTAAACAAAACAAACTGATCGCACATTACCCAAATGCGCTATTTTAATCGGCGTCAATCGCCTTTTGGTCACAATTTAAAAAGTCTCCGCTTTTTTTTTATTGAAGTAATGGCTATGATGATAGGAAAGAGACCCCACAAACCCTTATAGTCGATTGCATGCTTGAATTCTTCTGTACCTTGTCACTGAAAATGAAGAGTTCGTGATTAATTGCTGTTTATTCAAAAGGTTTAATGTAAATTTAAGAAAAGATTTATCTAATCTTATCATGCCCTTGTGGTTTTAGGGCATTTATTCTGAACCCGTTTTTCTTGCCGCATTCACGGTCATGCAACTGTGATAATGTTTTACTCGCGGCCGCAACATAATTTGCTTGACGGGAGTGACTGAAGTGCAGGAGAAATAGAAGGAAGAATGAGAATCTATCCGACCAAGATGATCTGAAGCAGTAAAAATAATTTTGTTTTATGGAATTTTTAATCCGATTAATCTATCAATTGTGATCAAAAGCAGCGCACCTTTTAAATTCAAGGCTCGACTATTTGCAGAGAATTGTTCAAACACACAATCAACTGTTTGTGTGCATTGAATGTTTTTGTACAAATAAAGGATTTGATTTATTTTTAAGCGAACCAACAACCAAGATAACACTTGGATGTTTGCCATTTTTCTGCTGTTTGTTTTTGCTCCGGGTTCGTTTCTTCACAGCCGTTCACGAGTCCATCCTTGAGTTTCAACAAGAGATATTTACATTGGATGTTATTTGTTAGCATTAACAGTGATTAATTTTCTAATCTCGTTCAATAAGTACCGTAACTACTTCCCAGCTGGACCTTTGCACGATTAAACTAGGGAGGGGAGGGCGGGGGGAGAAGAAGGAAAGGGCGGGGCTCTCTCGGGGGAAACGAAGAAAACGATAACCTGGTAAAGTATTCTTTTGGCGAGCTAATTAGATCCTGCAAGAGAGGATGGTATCATATACCAAACCAAGAAAGTAAACGACAGTTTCTAACGACACAGAATAGAGTTGTGTCGTCTGCACATATAGAGTATTCTAATCAGTATTCTATACCTTTTTCATGAGCGGACAAGCTCCTGGTCTACGTTTTTTCAATAATATTTCTGTGTCGGACAAAACAGAATTTGATTATCGCCTATTTTTCATTTTAAATTTCCCGGGCGCCGCCATCTTGGATTTCATGACGTAAAACGGTTGCTCAATTGTTTCATACAAAAGAACTTCTGCTTACTGACAATAGCGGCAACCATATGACGTCATAAAATCCAAAATGGCGACGCCCGGGAAATTTTAAATCCAAAACAGGCGATAATCATATCTAATTTTTAGCAAACTTAAATGTCATTTCTGCTATTTAAAGTAAAATTTAGAATTTAAGCACTATTTCCGACAATTCACCGTCAATTTGTTGTCGGAGTGGAGTTTCCCTTTAAAACTTTGGTCCTTCTTTTTTGGACATATAACTATGGACAAAGCAAAAAAAAGCGTTATAAACAATTTTCGGTGCACTGATTTACAACATCCTATGCTATCGCATTTGTCTCACACGATCGCTGAATCTTCTTAGAAGAGAGCAAATCATGATACTAGTAAAAGAATAGGAAATGAGCGATTTACAACACCTAATTAAATCCTTAATTAGGTCATTCAAGTGAAAATCATACCCCCTTTAGAGCAGGATCCGTCATGAATAGAGTCTTAGCCGTGTCAAATATGACACGGTAAAAAAATCTAAATCGATCTGTCCTTTCAGCTGTTTTGTCATCGCAATGATCAATATTTCATATAATGATAGAGCGGACAATTTGGACGCATGTCACATATCCCAGTTGTCCAGACGTGTCAATTTTCGGACATCAGTCAGGTTTTGTTTGGTTGATCGTTGAAATTCAAATGTCAGAAAACTTTTAAGGCTAACAGTCATCATATAAGATACGCTTGCTTATTGTTTATAGCGTGATAGGGTATATCTTGCTTCCGGTACTCTCTCAGAAGCATTTCAGTTTTAGTCTTGGACTAACAGATGGTCGAGCAATGTTGCAATTGAAGATTATTTCACTCTGAGGTCACATTTGTAAAATGCTAGAGTTCTGGTTATGGTGGTTTGGAAGGAGTGGTATTTGGCAGATATGTTCAACCACTGAGAAAATTGTTCCGAGATGATTGACGTTTTCTTGCAGGTGGCTCTATTTAACAAATCGACGGCAGTTTTCTATGGTCTATACTCTTATAGACCATAAAATGACGTCAAAAAATGTTCAAAACTCAAGTGGAACCAAGAGCCGCAGGCGAGTGGTTTCACTGCCAAGTTTTGGACATTTTATGGCATCATTTTATGGTCTATAAGAGTATAGACCATTGAAAACTGCCGTCGATTTGTTTTTTACAATAACATGGAAAAAGTGCGAGCGGGATTGGCTATTTTTTTTTTTCGTTGAGAAAGCGCACGCGTTACATCTGACGTCATTTTTATTGTCTGTACTCTTATAGACAATAGCTACGAGCCAATCAGCGCGCGGGAATTTGGACAGTTATTGTAAAATTAACAAATCGACGGCAGTTTTCTATGGTCTATACTCTTATAGATCATAAAATGACGTCAAAAAATGTTCAAAACTCAAGCGGAACCACGAGCCGCAGGCGAGTGGTTTCACTGCCAAGTTTTGGACATTTTATGGCGTCATTTTATGGTCTATAAGGGTATAGACCATAAAAAAACTGCCGTCGATTTGTTTTTTACAATAACATGGAAAAAGTACAAGCGAAATTGGCTATTTTTTTTTCGTTGAGAAAGCGCGCGCGTTACATCTGACGTCATTTTTATTGTCTGTACTCTTATAGACAATAGCTACGAGCCAATCAGCGCGCGGGAATTGGGGCAGTTATTGTAAAATGTCTAATGCTGATCTGATTTAGGTCACTTAATCTTGCGGATGACTTTTTAGTATCCAGTTGTCATCTAGTTGTGAATTGTATACAGGTCTGATTATAACTTACAGAGGTGATCTTTCAATCGGACCGGATTCTTAAGTACACAATGACATCATTGTTTACAAGCAGTACGTTGTTCAGGTTTGTCATCGAGGTAGATTTAAAACGCAAGGTATAGCTGGCAAGTAAAGGAATTGCTCTCCGTCAATAACTAACCGTACTGTCAACCGTGGAGACAATCTAGTATTCCAGAGTCCTCCCGTTCTTTGGCGACCAACTGTAACCTCGTCCCGATCCCCAGCGATTTTCAGAATGCGCTGAAATCCAAGATGGTGGCGGCCATTTTGGATTTCACCACCGGAAAGGCCCTGGTAACGAAGTTGTACCAACCGCTCTTAGCTCCAAGGAGCTGGAGGATTGCCGAGGAAAACAATAGCTGTATGGTGTACCTCAGAAAGCAGCTTCCCTATAACGAGCATCTCAAGCATGTTGAGGCATGGCTCAAGGCCATATCTTGGTATAAAATAGAAACAATTATAACTCAGCAGAAATTTACTCTCAGACCACCAAACGTGGTAGCGACACAGAACTTGATAACTTTAACTGCAGTAAATCGAAGAGAACTAAGCTCTCCTAACATAACAAATTTTTGTGTTTGCGTCGGACCCGGATGTGACTCTGTTATTTTTGCGTCTGTTTTGGGATTTTTGGAATGCTTCCTCATGGGTGTGAATCTTACTACTGACCGGGTTCTCATTTATAGAATAGAATACAATAGATAACTTTATTTAACCAAGGAAACTTTGATAAAAAATTACAATACATTGTGCTTTTGTTTTTCCATGAAGCCGTGAACTACAATATTGCGAATGAGCTTTTAAAATGGACTGCTACAGCAGCTAAAATAGCCGAATACGTATTTGTGTAAACTCGCTTTACTGACGTCTAGATTTTACAGTTCCAGTATATTTCAGTGACTGATGGCACGGTAAAATTGTCCCAGCTGTTGACTGGGTAGGCTCTGAAACTGGCCTTGAAGCATCTGTAATATTTTGCCTTCGACATACTCAAAAGTTGATCATCGAAGCGGGACAACCGAGTGTTTAAAGGAAACCTCTGCGAGTGATTTAAACCAGGGTATTAAACAAATTAATAGCGTCCATAATATCACCCAAGCGGAGAGAGTAGAGCCTTTGTGAAACAAAACGCTTGTAAGCCTCAGAAATCACCAAACTAAAAACACACATTGGCACACATGAAAGCAAACATAAACAAAACAAACAAAAACAAGGGCCGAAAACAAATATAATCAGTACTTTTAGTGAGACTAAATCATTGCAATAGCAGAGGACGCTAATATTAAACAGAACGGCATTGTGTGTCTGTGGCTACAATGAAAATGTTTGTACGACAAATTTCTTGCCAGCTTATTGGGCTCCGATTTCCTGCATGCGGCATAAAGTCCTGCTCAGCCGGAACAAACAAGGTTAACAACCCTGGTTAACAGAAACAACAAACCGTACAAGTTGTTCAATGGCTCAATTTTGCACTTTCTAAATATAGCAAGAGACTTTCTTGAATACAGTTATTATTTTTTATGAGTTCGATCATGCAGGAGCCCATGATGGGCTCCTGGTTCAGGCCTTTGCCACACCTCCTGATAGGTCCTGATAGCGCCCATTTTAAGAAAATTGGCATCCCTCCATTTGTTACTGCGCATATGTTCTGCGCATCTTGGGATGGTCCCAGAAGCTCGGTTTTTTTGAGGATTGTGCTCCTAAAACAAAGCTACAGTCGACTCCCGATAACTCGAACCCTCGCTAACTCGAACCTCGCGCTAACTCGAACTAATTTTCCTTTCCTTTCAGGTCATTTTTTATATAATTTTACCCTCGATAACTCGAACCTTTTTCAATTTCCCTTGAAGGTTCGAGTTAATCGTCGGGAGTCGACTGTATTTTGCGCGGTTTGTGACTACACGGGAAAAGCAGATCTTAAAGCAGTGAAAAAAAAAAAAAAAAACAACAACAAAAAAGATCTTAAAGCAAGGGTAAGCACGCATTTTCGTGAAATAATTAAACTTTCAATTTGAAGAAACATGCCATGCATTGTTATGTATTCTACAATGTTTTTCGAAGTGTAATTATTTCTGAAAAATGCGTGGTTAACCCACCGCATCTACCATGTCTGTGCATGTTTATTTACGCATTGGCGTGCTCATTATATCGTGGAGACCTGCGCTGGTTGGTCGAGAGGGCAAAAGAACAAACAACAGAACAATTTTCCCGGTCCTATAAAACAATGCAGCTGCAGGTTATTTCCCGTGAAAATAAAGCTTTTGGAAGATGCGGGTCTACTGTAGAAGGGGTTCTCAGTATTGAAATAACGCTTCCATTGAGCGCGAAGGTTACGGAGGTTAGTTGATTGTCTAAAGTCCAAACTCAGTCATATGAAGAGTATGCTTTGACAGATTTTTCTAATAATAGCAGAGCGAAAATGCAAATAAAAAAAAAAGAAATATTTTTTTTGACTCAAGGCAAATAAACAAAACCTGTTTGCTTAATGGCCAAACTGTTCTTGGTTAGTAATATGATGTTGGTGTATCAGTCTAGACTGGAAAAAAAAACGAAGGAAGGGTTTGTTTGACTTATTAGACGCGGAGAAGAGATATTTAATGAGGAGAAATGAGGTAAAAAAAATATCAAAATAAAATATGGTATGACATTTCTGTCTGCGAACTTTCTCTTTGGTTTCCTGGCCGGAAAAACACGCAGATCTATTTTAGATGTTGTGATTTTGTCTCGTTTCTGTCTATTTTTATTCTAGGCCTGTGAAACCGGTTGTACTAAACATTTTAGACTCTATCTGACACTAGTTAACAAGCATTGATCGAAAAATCAAAAGGTAATATTAAACGGTCAGGCTTGATTGAGTAGACTTGAATGCGACGATAGCAATGTTAGCTTTCCCCCTTTTTTGTTACCGGAACAGACTGACGGACTCACCAACCTCGCAGCCAATGCTCCGAAAGTGAACTCAACTACTACCTGTATTTTTGTACGTTTTAGTTTATTTTAGGCCGAGATTGAGGAAGATAACCGGGACAGACCGATTTGGAGACGTTAAATGCAGAAGTAGTACTTTGGTCTTTCAGGAAGTTCGATCGGAAAATCCGCGTATGGTCGATCGCTGGTTCAGGATTGCGCTAAGATGCCGTGTGTTTTAATAAAGTGTTGTTGTTGTTGCATTATCGTTTCCCCTTAGAGAACTCCACATTGCGTTTTTCTCAATAGGAGGAGTATAAATTTATAGAAATGGCCATCTCCCAGATCTCCGGAACCTTAGCGATACCCACAAAAACCCCAGAAAAAACTGAGTTCTTCGATGGTCTAGCATTCCATCTCGGAGAAGTAACAATTCTCTTGGTCGCTTCAAGCTTCAGAAACCGGTACAGGCCGCACTGAGACTATAAAACTGTTCGAGTGTTTTGTTTAGTAGATAGAAATAATTGTCCTTGTAAGTAAAAATAGCGCGTCAGCGCCGGAACGAAGTTTGTGATCGATCAGTCACTCACGGCCCTTATATAATTACCACTGAACAAATTCAGGATCGGAAATGAACTCTTACCACATCAGACGGAGGTTATCGGGTTTTTCCTTTGCATTTCTGACAAAACACGTAAATTTTCTACCAAATTTATAATAGCAAACATCCAGTACACGTATTAACAAATATTTCATTTATCAGTAGCTCCCCCTCCACCCCACCCACTCATAGGAAAAGCTTTGGAACTAATACCACTACTGTCGCACCCCACCTTACGAATACACGCTTAATACGGACGCACACCAAATTATTACGGCAATTTTCTTGGTCTGGAGCCATATATTTCAGTCCCCTTAAATTAAAGTTGTGTTCTCACTGCGACAGGTCTGACTAGTTAAGTACACACGGACACATTGTTCCAACGGCGTCCAAAACAACGGGATTTGACTGTCTTTGTAAAATCGGTAAAATACCGATAGTCGATCCTGGAACCGCCAGTATTAAGCTGCCCGCTAACAGTTTGTGTGTGTGTTTAAAAAGCTGTAAAATAGGTCGCTTTACGTTTGGACACAGACGAAGAAAGACAAGTTGTTGAACTTCTTCCAGGGCTTTCAACGCTGAAGTAAACAAATTGTTGAGCAGAAAAGGAAGGCTAAAAATAGCAAACGTCGCTAAAATTGTCTGACACCTGAAAGATAACATCAAATTTTAAAACCACTGACGCCACGGCCAGGTTTCCCTCACCGTACACGGTTATTTCAATAAAGCTGAAAGAGTTCGAGGAATCCATTTGAACATGCCGGTTTAAATTCAGTTTTGTGGCTATGAATTATTGCTTGAAAAGGAGTGGCTAACAAAAACCCCTGATGGTTAAGGAAGATATTTTTACCCAAACAATGTCCAGGGACTCACAACAGCATTCCAGGTACAGTATTTCGACATCGAGACGTGAAAACAAAGCTTAAAATAGCACCCCAAACACAAAAAATTAAAAAGTGATTTCAAATATGAACGAAGCGTCTCGCATCTTCCGTGGTATTTACAGCAGAATGTAGAAATAACAGATGCGAGGATCAGAAAATTTTGCGACCGGATCAGTTGTGCAATTGATCTGCTGTCCAGCCCCGAAACTAAATATAGCAACTATTTTGATTGGCTTTCCGCTGATTTTCTGTGGCGACCGAAGCCACAGGAAATCTGACACACATATATCGGTATCGAGTGGCAATAAACCCAGTCATGAGAGAACCACAGCGCTAGCGAGCGTAGTGTGAGGATGGCTGTCTTATGGAAGTTGGTCGCAATTTTTATGGCACTCATAAACAGTATTGAGCAAAGGCAATGTTCAGCATTCCCTCAAAGCAGCGAAAGTTGTGGGCCTTGCCGGTGTTCGAGGGTCGGATCCCAGGTGAAAGCCGATTGTTTAAGCCGAAATCTAACGACCATTCCAGCCGAAATTCCTGACGATGTCACTGCCTTGTAAGTTGTAATAATTTCTTTAGTGGTATTGTATTGTCTCGATACATCAACTGCAACGCAATCTTGTTCGGTACGCAAGAGTATTTTTCAGAAGTTTGTACGTTTCAAAGGGTATCAAAACGTATGTCTCACTCGAAGATGTCAAGCACGGCTAAAAATAGCAAGACACCTTCCCTGGATCACGTACTCAAACTGATTTCTCCTCGAACATGTGGCTTGTCCTGCTCTGCAAAAGTGTCAAGTTTAGAGCCAATTGAAATCGTTTGCTTCCTATCACGTCCTCGCTGTTTCATTTTGTAATCCGTCCCACGCTCACCCAGTTTAGCTAGTGAAAATCTCGAGAAAAAGCTTTCGCCTGTCGCTCTATCTTCCGTAATCACATCGTTTGTGTCTATCACAGGGGATCTAATCACTCAGAAGTGTTTTCCTCGGTCTCTAAAGCTGCAGTTTCTAAAAATATAAAAGTCAAATGTTTAATGCTCCACAAATTGAGCTGAATACTCCGTGTTGTGTATAAATGCTGTTTTGCGCTGTTTATACCTGTAGTCTTCTTGACAATTGAGAGATGCTAAACCCTTGTGATTCTACAGCTTTATTCAAAAGGGTTAATTAAATTAAGTTTTCTCAGAATGAGATATACCTCGCTTACTCAATGGTGCATTCGACAAAAAAGCTTGTAGATTGCATCTGTTCATTTAGAGCTTAATGAAGACTGCTTTTCGTTACCAGCATTTTTACATTCGTTGTGTTGTAAGTTATGTTTACTTATCAAACTTGATGCTCGCCTTTTGGTCTACCCCTTGACACCAAAAGGAAACATGACGTTTGATCCATATATCAAACTCTGTACAAGCATGAATTTGTACAAAGTTCTCCAAGGCTTTCATTTTGTTGAAACTGAGCCAAAATCGATGCAACGTATCATTTGTGGTGGATATCTCGTGTAATACCTTTTCAACAGCTACAATTGTAGGTCTGTGGAGAAAGTTAGTAACTGAACGCTGTTGAAATATCAGAGATCGAAGAGCTAGATTTTGGAGCTTTGTGCCGTTAGGAGGCCTAAAATGTTTCGTAGTCATAGCAAGAGAATTGTTTCCAATGTTTGTGATGGTATGTGCGCGTTTCTCGTCAGATAACAACTTGGGGTAATTTACACTGCCCAGCTCTTCAAATTATTTGGTGTGCTATGTCATAAATTTACTCTTCGTCTACTTGAGATTGTCATATCGCGGAAAACTGTTGTTTATTCTGCTAATCCTTGCTGTATATCATCCATTTCAGGGATTTGAGTGACAACATGATAAGCAAGATTTCGGTGTTGGCGTTCGCTAACTTTACCAGACTCTCAGAACTGTAAGTACAAGCTTTCAATCACTTTTACAAGCTGCATTAGATCTCTGCAATTGTTATTGACACGAATATTGCAGTCAAATTACTTTATCATACCTGCTAAGCAAATAATTCTGGATCACATGTGTTTCGTGATAATGCGTTTGTACAAGAAAATAGCGCGATCTATGTAAACAAACATCCAATTAGATTTTTTATATTCCGTTGTTTATATTAGCGACCTCGAAACGCCATGGAGTATTTGTGCCATTTTTCAGCCATTCAAATCTTTTGTGTAATGCCGCAATTTTCCCGTATTTCCTTTCGTTTGCGTCAAAGATATGAATTTCAGGATATCTCCGGCTGTGTTTAGAACGAAACGAGATAGCTTCGGGGTCAAGGAACTGTGAAATTGCCAGAGTTTTAAAGGTTTAAAATAAATTACTAGAAGTTGACGAGCACACCATATGTAGCAATGAAAATCATGGCAGACGAACACAAAGCGTCCTTTTTCTCCACCTTTGCAGCTTTGCTCGTAAGGCCGTGACCTCAACAAAGGCAACTTGTTCAGCTGTTTAATTTTAGACCTCCATTGTTGTTTCTAGAGCTTAAAATTGTTTGCGTCTCGAAAAAAGTGTTTTTAATTGGACTTCTTTATTGAGGAAAAATAAACAGGCTTCGTCTCAGATAAAATGCCCGGCCGTCTCCCTAAATATAAACTAAAAGATCGCTATGTCGTGCCCTCGTTCGTTTATTTAACATTGATGTACTTAACCATTTTTCGGCCGGCCTTAAATGTTAATCTGTCGGACCCATATTAAACAAAGTTCAGCTTAAGGTTCTCAGTTCAACCGTGTCTAATACCTCATGCAACAACTGCATTTTTCAAGAGTTTTGTTCCTTTTTTTTCTTTCGTGTAAGTTTCATGTTATTGTCTGTGTAAGTACTTTTCAAAATAAATGCAGTACGAAGATTTAATGAGAAAAAAAGCTATGAACTTTAGCTTGTGACATTTGTCACAACTTTACTGTAAGCTTAGCCGTGGACATTTTACAGAGCTATGCTATGCTGTAGGCCCTCTGTGTCAATGTAAACGAAGAGCAATGATGAAAGAAAGCGCGATTAGTGAAATTAATGATCTCTTCTTTTTACTAGTGTGAAAATTTGCCCGGAAAACACCCTGCTTTGCTTGGTTGTAATAGAGCAGTGTGACGTTCAGGAGAATTTTTAATGGCACAAAATTGTTTTTATGCATTTTTACCACTATCTCATGTTTGCGAACAAACATTGTGGCTGACTTCCTTCCCTTTGTCAAACAAACGTCCCAAAGTGGAATAAGCTCTTTCTAAAGTGCAACCGTGGAATGGTGTTTTCTCACGTATTCAGGAAATTACTGTCGCCAAACATCACTTAGCTTTTTGGGTTCCCAGCCACATCTCGACCACTAGGAAACTGTTACGTTTAAGTGGGTGACGGTTGTACAATTGAAAGGTGGAAATGTAAGCTCTCCATTCCCGACAAAAGCCCACGAGTGGAGGTTGAAATAATCAGCACCACGGGCCGATAAGTTCTGCTCGGCAATAGCTTTGGCTGAATTGTCACACTCGAGGATTTCATTCAACTTAGAACCCACTTATACAGTACAGAAACACTAGCACTACTTAACAGCACTGAAATCTTTCTCCCGCAGTTCAAATGTATGTTTCAGATATTCATATTCATTCAATAGCAAACAGTCACGCTTTAGGATTTCACCCACACAAAACTCTAAAATAACATCACGTTAATCAAGGTTTGTCTTCAGGAAGAAGGGGGTAAACCGCACGGATATGCTTAAAAAAGCGAGAAGGCAATTTGTTGTTTTTCATGCGGTATGTTAAACTCCCACGACCCAAATTGTTAAATTTTGATATCGGACGCACTCGCTGAAAACTTTGTAAACTTTTTGTGGTTAGCAATCCGGAAACGCAAACTCCCATTTTTTTTGTCTCTGTTTTCATTGCAAATAAACTCAAATAAAGTCTGGCACCAGTCAGACATATGCTGCATCACGGAAGCGTTCCATTTTAGAAAGAAAAAGGTTCAATGTTCAGTAATAAGATGTAAGGAAACGCAATTAGTAGAGCTTTCATTTTTTTATTTCAGTAATATTTTACAAGAGTATTTTTCTCTTATTAAACCTTCAAAGTATTTTTAGCGTGATGTATTTAGAGTTCAACCCCAAGTGGCGCTACTTAGAACTTAACTAAACACCCTATTTTTGAAATCGGTTCAAGCAGGAACTTTTCTGTGAAGCAATTTTTTTTCAGTGAAAGTTAAGACCTTTCTTCCGATTGAAGTTGCTTGTCATGTTATAAATGTTTAAGAACGTCGCTAAGTGTTGACTTCTGTTTAATCGTTGCAGGATGTCACTTCCTTTATCGGCACCAAACCAAACGTATCTTATTTTTGCTAAACGCTTTAAGCTTTAATCTGGCGCTCAGTCTAATAGCGTGCAGTTTACACGAAAACAAGGTCTTCAAAACTTTCCGCACGCAACCTACAAAGATGGAGTCACGGATGCCAGAAGCTTCCTTCGATCGTCTTAATTGTGTAATGCTACAACTAAGCAAGTCGTTTCCTGTTAAAGAAGCCTTACAAGGCTTTAAAGCAATACAAAGAAGATTTAGCAAAACTCGAAAGTAGGGGGATAAAACGCTGTCCTTGATTATAATCAGCATAGTTTATGGCCTCTTGGACTGTCCCCTGACCCTGCTTTGTTCTTGGCGATGGCTTTTCAAAGCAAAACAAAAGTCAACGTGTGATTGAATTTTTAAAACGTCTACCCGTAACGCTAGCATTAAACAATGGAAGCGGCGATGTTTAGACTGCAAAAAAGGCCATACAAGTTAGGCACAATACGCAATGGTTCTATACCCGCTGGATTATCTCTTTCAACAGAGTTTATTGCGCGAATAAAAATAGATTTCTAGCAATGGATGAAAACGAAGGGAAAATACGCCCAAACGCAAGACTTATGGAATCTAGGAGGGGTTTTGGTCAGAAGAAGCTTGCAGAGATCAAATCCTTTTGTCGACAAACAACTTAAAACTCTTCTTAGATCGCAGACGGTTTCTTATCCCAGGCCGTAATCAGCTAAGTAGCAAGAAAATACCCCTCACACTTTTCATTTGTTTTCTTTCTTTCTTTCTTTCTTTTTTTGCTTTTTTGAGGGGTGTGGTTCGTTAAGAAACTTCTCGAACGGACAAGTCTAATTGTTTTTCAGTCTGTTCTGATACAAATCTCTACTATCTGAGGAAGCTAAACCACTTGATGGCAAAACGTCGATATAACTTCAAAATCGAACTGCATTATGATAACATGCACTTTATTAGTCCGGAACTTATCCGATCGCGAGGTGATATGCTGTTGTTTTGCCTGGACGCGCAAAACGCAAATTTCTCGGCAAAGAAGAACTCCTGTAAAAAAGATTGCTCTTTTTTTCTTTTATGTGCGTACAAAACTGAATGTGCATTTTGACATTTTTTTGTCTCTGGTTGGTTTATTCGTTATTTTTAGCTTTCATGTGACTTAAGGGACGTGGAAAAATACTGGCATTCAATTGAATTTTTTTTTGTGTTTTTGTTTACGTTCCTGTACAAACAATTTCCTTTTAGCCATTTAGAAGCCTGTTTTCCTTTACGTTCCTTTACAAACAATTATTTTCTTTTTATCCTGTTGAAAACCCGAAACTACCTCTCCGTTTTCGAACCTCCAAAGTGTCAAAAAAAAAAACAACAACTTTTTAACGGCGCTGTAAACACGTTCTAACACTCGAATTAAAATCTAAGTTCTTCGTTGTGTACTGGCTTGTCTGTTGTCCAAAACAGTTCCAAATTTTTGACTAGGGTCACGCCTTAATTGCTTCAGATATTCGAATTGCATCGTTAAGAAAAACTAGCGTTTTGTGTTTGGTGTTTTTGTCAACTAAAATTTTAGTAACATGGGAACATTGATTCCTTTTGTTTTCGAAGGGAAGAAAATGAGATTGAAATAAGGGAAGCTAGGATATTCGGAAAACCCGACAACAGCTCGTAAATTCGGAGGTAGGGATCTTTCACCCCAAATTTTCAGCGACTTAAATTCCAACAAATCAAACTGTATTAGCGTACACAAAAAATCGCCGAAATGATATTGGAAAGCAGAAAACCACTTTCTTAATATTCTCTTTGGCTTCTCCCGATTACACTACAAGTGCCTGTACAGCTGTACATTAAAAACGTTAGCTTTTGAGTAGTAAATATTCAGTTACATTCTCATACGCAACATAATGTGCTCGTTTCAATGAGGATTTTCTGTGTTTCTAAACTTACATTCAAAATCCTATGTCTTAAAGTTCCTATGAGCGGGATAAAGAGCTTTTATGTCAAGTACAATGCTTTGATTTGAAACGTTTCTAAATATTGTTGAAATCTTTTTATCTTAATTCTATGTAAAGTACAATGCTCTGATTTAAAACCTTTTTAATTCTTCAGCAGTTACTGAGCAATAAAAAGCTTCGTTGAGTACTATAGTGCAATTTATAACGTTTCTAAATATGTTCAAATACTTTTTCATCTTTCGGATAACAATTAAAGAGACGTATTTTGTAAGTTATTTTTGAATCTATCCCGGCATCAATAAATGTTCATATTTATCGTTAGTCTTTGCGATGCAAATCGTTTCAGTCGAGAAAATAGAAGGAAAGTTTATGTAAACCATGAAAATCCTGTAAAGCACAATATCCTTATTTATAAGGTGTCTAGATATTTTTAGAATCTTTATGTGAATGATTTTTTGTTCAATCTTTCTTTGAGATACCAGCAAATTAAACAGCCACTTGAGTTGTTAGCAGAGTATCATTGGGTTGGGTGGAGCTCTTCTTAACTGGAGAATTCTCTCTGTGAGATAACACGATTGAATATTATATTAAGAGCTTACATCTCGAGAACAATGTTCTGATTTGTAACGCTTCTATAAATATTCTCAAAATATTTTTCGCTATTTCGTTCCGTCAGATAACATCAACAGGGTATAGGGAAAGCGTTAATGAGCTTAATATAAAATACAATTCTCTAATCTTGAACTTTTGTCAAGACGTGCAATTTCGTTTTTCGTTGATTCTAACTTTCACAACAGCTGAAAGACGTAAATAGCTTTTGAGTTGCAATGGAATAAACGTGATGGAATATTTTAAGCCTGGTGAATAAATGAGAATGATGTATTATTCAGTAAGTGACACAGGCATACTCGGAAAAAAATCCGAGTGCTTCTATATATGCCTGTGTCACTTACTGAATAATACATCATTCTCAGCTCCGATTTATAACATTACTTATTACTGAATAATGCCTAATTTTTTCGTTAATTCTTCTGCCAGAAATAACAATGATTGAAAGCAAAAAGAAACTTTGATTTTAATTTAAGTACTAGTTATCGCTGCCGATTTTTAGTGTATCGACAACAACCTCTCACTGGAAGTGAACTTTTTTGAAACCGCCTAATAAGACTCTGTAGAAATCAAGCGAGAAACTTTCAAGTTTCTAAAGCAAGACAAATTTCTCGTCTTGGAGTGCAGCGCACGGAAAACTCGTTCTAGAATTTCTTGGCCAACGCAGAACTCCCTTAAGTTTCTACGGGCATCGCAAAACAAAACAAAAACATTTTGCTCGACGTGGCAAACTTTTCATTTTGCAACAAATGCTACAAAAGATGAGGTGTGAAAAAAAAAAAAAAAGAAAAACATCGAAATCGTGTCATTTTTCATCCGACGGAAAAGAAGTCTGTTTTTCTTGCTGAAAAACTAGAAAAGTTTAATTTCTTTAGAATATATTCCTGCACTCAGTTATACATCTGGGATTAAATAAAGTGATAAGTACTAGTCATTGGTGTTATTAATCCACATAGATATTAAACTTACATATGTGAGAGATACTGACGCATAAGGATGCCACTGTATATTGGACTATGTCACGTTTGATTCCTTGTTATTGTGTATACTGAATTCTAACCCAAGTGTACAACATCCTGCCATTTTCTTGGCACATCTGACCTCATAACTCATAAGCCACGTCCTTATATTTTTCGTATGCTGACTGACTGTGAACGTATTCCGATCATTCCACGAAGTCGATCATTTTTTTCTAGTAACTTCACTGATCGAAACAAAAACGATAGTTATTCACATTTGTTTTTCTCGTAATTTAACGATGGCCGCCAATAAAGGCAATCAGTAAACAAAGGTCTTTTTCATTGTTTTAGCCGGAACTTTATGGTTCTTGCGATACTAGTTAGCTCGATTTCCCACCGCAGTCCAAAGCCCTAGCTAGATGTATTTGGTAGTTGCCATTTCCGGTTATCTCGTTCTCTTGTGGTCTTCGTCAGGCCGTTCTTGATATCATCTGTTATCGGTAATCTCTTGCTATTAAATTTTCCAGAGGTTGTGCAAACTTTAGTCTGAATTTCAACCTTCTTGGCTTCTTCTCGGTCGCTCATTCCCGGAAGAGGCCGGCGAGAGCGCTGAAATTCAGGCCATGGAAATTTCCTCCAAAAAGGAGCTCAGCATTTCAGGCTGATTGCAAAAAAAATTCGACGCATTTTCAACATCTGACACATCTGCTGCAGATGAGGACCCCCGAGGATAAAGGCAGCAATTCAGCGTAACTGACTGATGGACTGCTTCCGTTCCAAGATCTATTATCTAGCAGGTGTTGAGTGAAGAATGTGTTGAAGTCTGTGTTACAGCAAACAAAACAAGCCTATTTAAAACCTGCAAATTAGATCTGGGACGTTCGTAGTCATGCAAGCACTCTTTTTTTTTTGTAGGGCGGGGTAGTTAACCCAACTTTCTTTTTTTAGCTGCGGAAAAACGAACCACCGCCGGCGTGCCGGCACAGGAAAGCATTGTTCCTTACACGCCTGAATGGTCGCAAATGGAGTCAAAATTAGTTACAATTACCTTGTAGAGGTCTGTGCAGCATGTCATACAGCACCACAAGAAAGTGCTGCTCCGTAGCTTTCGTTTGAGTAACCTCAATGTCGAAATTCGTCTACAGAGCGAAAAATGGAAGGGCTTCAAACAAAAATAATGTTAAGATTTAGGTGGTACATTGGCTGTGTTGTATGACTTTGTTGTTTCTTTCTTTTTTCATCTTCTACGACAATAAGCTAGGCATTAAATTCGGATTTAACGATGTGCCCATTACAACACCTTATATGCCTTTTCCAGCTTAATCAGAGATCAACTCGTGATGTTTCTGAATATCTCTTGGTTCTGCCCTGAGTGACATCTTGTAGGGCCTTGATGTGGGTCTTGTATAATAGCAAAGTGTTAAGCCGATTACGAAAGAGGCAATTCGGGATCTGTTGTTGCCCTGATTAAACTTGCCTCTTTTTTTTATTTCTAGGGTCTTAAAGTTTAAAGTCTAATAAAACAATTGAGCCTGTTATTAAACCCAGTTGGTAGGGTTGTTTGGAAGAGACGGCTAACTTTTGCCTGTCCTTTCTCAAACGATAGTTTATATTGAGAAAGAAATTCATCAATTTCAGTTTCAAGTTTTGCCGTCATTACTCATTGTACTGATAGCGTAATATTTGTGGCCATTTGTCAATGAATATGGTTGAAATGGTTGAGGAGTAACAGAATTACTATATAAAGAGCATTAGAAGGGAGTGGTTTCCGTTCAGTGTGGGTAGCGCTCTATTTCGCTCCTATTGGTGCATGGTGCAATGGTTCTATTCCCGGACCCGGCGTCACATAAGTTGGTTGAGTATGTGAAAGGTTCGTTTCCTCGTTCCGTCTGTTTTTCTCTGGTTCTTTAGTCATTCTCGCACCATGGAAATCAACATTTTTGGATTCCAATTTGAGGTCTTACAAAAAACCAACAAACAAAACAAAAACAAAAACAGAGGTATTGTGTAAAAAAACATAATTTTTTTAAAATTTTGTAATTATACAACACAACTTTGCGATTCCGAATACGCCTGATTTCACTGGAGTATACTGCTCCGGTTTTCTCTAACAAGATTCGCCCACCATTATCACAAAATCAAAACAAACAAACAATGGTATATATTCTTCGGTGGGTATATTTACATTTGAGTAGACCAGAGGTTTTCTCCACGATTGTCTGAACGAATGAACGTATTTCGTTGAGATTCATTTTCTTCCATTCTGTTTTCGCCATTCATTCCCAAAACGTGACAGGTCCCACAAGAATATGCTCTCCTCCATTTTTGTGGATAACACTTCCATATGTCAAAACGACTCGACCTTCGTAATTCCTGCGAGTGAATTTTTCCGACCCAAGTCATGTGAATATCATTTTATTTCCTTATTTCAGATCTACAAAAAGGTTTCAATGACTTTAAATTTTAAAAACGACCTACAAATCTTCACAAGTTGCAATTGAAAATCACTAACCCTAACTAACGAATTATGGGCATTGCTTTCGACATTAGCTCAAAAAGCTGTATGTAGAAAAAAGAAAAAGTTCCTCTGAGTGGTTCTACACTGGGAAATTTCACAGTCATTGCAGGCAGTGTTGTCCAATGTCTGCTAAGATTGGCTTCGCTTTGCAACGATTGCGGCAAAGCTGTAACAAGTTTTCTGTGCCGTGTTTAGTGTAGCTTGCTTCATGCAAATTGTAGTTGTTTGCTATTCCACGATGCACTATTCTTGAAGTTCAGTGCAAGAAACATTGCCAACAAAACACAATTCTCTGAGACCTGGTGCTTCGCAGGAATTTATGGATATTTACAATACCAAGTTTTCAAGTGCGCAGAAAGTAGGTGCCTTTTCTCACCTCACAATACGAGATTTTAACGCTGACAGGTGTTGATAATTACTGGGTCATAAGTTAAAGAGTTGTCTTGATGTAATGCTTAATTCCCCTAAGCAGAATAAATAAATTGTATTGTGACTTGTAAGGAGAATCTATGTTTTGGCTTAAGTAGTTATAGGGTAAAATGGCAAAGTCATTAGTTCATGTTATTTTTCTCGAAGCATCCATCGATCTAAATTTAGCAATAATGTCGGTTGTGGAATGTTTACTAAGTGTCATGAGTCAAAGGTCAAATTGGTTTCTATTCTGCGTTTTAATTGTATTTTACCCGTGCTGATAAACATATGAATACAGACGACCCAAGGTCTTAACAACTGTTACGGTAACCACAAATACTTTGCTTTCATGATGATAGGGTTCTTTCATGATTTTCCGCGGTGTTCACATCGCACGTGCCGTCAAGCGGTTTTCAGTTGTGTTCGTTCAAAGCTTTGCTGAGGCCACTCTGCCTTAGCCAATGAGCCTCGGGGGGTTGCTTCACAAAATATAGAAATAATTAAAAGGTTACTCATTGCAGAATTGTTCTAGTGAATTGATTTTGCAGGGAAGGATAACACATTTGGTTTGGTAAACATGCTTAAAACGTCAACCGCACTAACCTCTGAATCAGGTTGATAAGAACGAACGGCGGGAGTCAGATATCTCTTTCAGATACAATCAGGAATATATTTCACGTGACGCCTAGCTTATTAACCGCTGAGCCTTGACAAACGTTGTGAGAACATCTGAAAACCAAATGGTGCTTGAGAGACAAACACCCCATCCCAAAATGCTTTGCAAAATTGATACAGCTATACCCTTGGGACGTTCCAGCTTCTTTATTGAAACGGTCGAAATAGTATCTTCGTGCACCCCTGTACTTTCTGTGAGTGATACGACGTCCTCTTACGTGTCCCAGGACAAGGCCTAAGTAGTCGACTTGGTGCAATTCTAAGAAAACCAACTCTTTTCTTTGAAGTGACTTTTCTAATACATAACGGGAATTTTAATATGAAAGTGTTGTCCCAAAGTTTACGAGTTGTCTCTGCCTTCTACTGCCAAAGATACTTTATACACGCGTATCTGAAATTTTTTTACAAAAGAAATGTGAACCTTTTTTAAACATGTTTTTATTGACAGAATTATGTCTACCCGAATGTTTGAAATGGTGACCAATGAAATATTGAGCGCTATTCATGAAACGATACGAATCACGGGTTTTATGGCTCTGAGAAGGTTCAGAATTGTGAAAAAGAGAGAAGAAGGGAAAAAGAGAGAGAAGAGGGAGAAAAGAGCACGCAACCTTTTGTTTTTATATTGCAACTTTATACGACAAAAAACCATTTGCACTGTACTCTCCAAGTCTCTCCCTGACTTGTAAGCAGGCCCGAGTTCTGAAAAATCTAGGTTCATGCATGTTAGCTTGTTAAAATACAACGTTAAAATAGCCCTTTGTAATTAAAGTCTCCAGCACAGGAAAGTTTACTAATTAAATTGGATTTTTTTTCCTTTTTTTATTGAACTTTTGGCTTTTCAAAATGTGTCTAGCATGGAACAGCAGTCCTGCCCAAATAAATTAACCTTAGTAAAGATATTTGAATGTTATAATCATGAAATGCGCAGTGTCCGCCTTAGTATCATTGAACAATATTGATAGTGAAACATTTTTATGCCAAGAATATGCAGGTTTTATTTTCTAAAGAGTTTTAATTAGTCAGTGATAAACAAAAATCCTTGCGTGCCTTTTTGCCCTCTCTCTCTCTCTCTTTTTTTTGTAGCTGCCCCTCACTGTGGTATTTCCGACGAAACGGGAGATTGCAACATATTTGTTTTATCAACTGTGTTGGAATCCACTATTCACCAAAAACTCAAATACTAACAAGCGTTATGTATTTGTATTTTTATTTAACCTTATTTATACAGCTTAGTCTAAGTAGATCCTTGTGCACAAATATAGACTGGAAAATTTTTGGCACAAAAATACGCATTTTAAAACAAGCACAGCTGTTTCTCTTTAAGGGTCACTTTGGTTCTCAAAGGATCCCGGCCACGTGCCGCAAACTCCACTTTACTGCTCATGCGCATATCTCACGTGCCTTTGCAAATAACTCACGTTACTTGCAATCCTCCTTTATTTTAAAATCCATTTTTGTAATGGATGGGTTGCGGGGACCGTAAGCCCCCAACAGTTCTCAAAAGAAGACTGTGCCTGCCAGCAGCGTAGCTTTTTGCGAAGGTCCAAAGAACCTAAGCGCCTACTGAGTATTCGGCGTCGAATCTTCTCGAAAGAGATTGTATCCGAATGTTTTTAAAAAACCTAGCTGTTGTTTAGTTAATCAAACACAGCTTGATTTGTTGATGCCATAAAAAAATATTTATGGGAATGTTAAAACCTTGATCTATTCAGACTATTCATGGCTAGCCTTATCATGTGATCATAAAGCATTTGTTTGTTATCATTCGATGTCCTCGTGAAATTCTTTTCTATTTTTGACGGCTCCTTTAGCGAGTTAAATAACTTGAGTTAAGCCCTGCATTCTTCCACCGTCGGTTATCTCAAACTGAAGGCTGATTAAAAAGATCAAATGTTCTGTAAACATGGCTTGTGATGGAAACTCTGGAAGGGCGATTAGATTGAACTATTCGAGGCTGCTAAAGAAACGTTTCTTTTGTACTGTGCTACGACAAGGTCACTGACCTTGTATCTGTGGTACGTACACAAATGCTTTAGGCATCAACTGGAAAGATCTTATTTTTGGACAATCATTGATTCTGAAGAAACTGTTTAAACGTTTCGGTCATATGGAAACATGATGACATATTCCACAGTTGAACTTTGTATGCTTTAGATGCACTATGACGAATAACTGAAAGTGTATTAAACCGATAAAAGCTGAAACATTCCGTAGGAAAAAATGTACTTGGAGGCAGGAAACTATCGAATAGACCAACTCTCTATTATACACTAAAACAAACTGATACGACAAAGAAAGAAAATGGACTAATTTAATCGGCCAATGCGAATCAAATCCCACTTGAGGTACTACAAATGATATTGAATAGGAAACAAGCATTTCTATTGAATACTTGTAATCAGAGGATACTGGATAATTTACTAAGGAGCTTACCCTCAGTATAAACCCTGGGGGTCTTGTTATCGGTGGGATGCAAAGAACTCTACGAGGTGGTCGGGGGGGTAATTCGTATCCGATTAAAGCTAGAAATTAATGATGAAAGTGGTAATCACTGTGGAAAATCAACATTATCATCAAACCCCTTTGCGTACAATGGCTGATTGAGCGGAAGCGCAACATTAGATCTCCACTTCTCACGGTCTTTCTCAAGCTTTGTATCTTGTCCCTAGTTAAGTCTAAGCAGCTTGAGCTCTGCCTCAAGTGCCCTCCTTAGATAGACCCTGCTTTCTTTCACCCTCGCGGATCCAAAGAAGATCCATTCGGGCTGTCACGGTCATCAGACTCTCCTCGCCGCGAAACACACAGCTAATCCCACAGGGTGATCTCTGATACAAACGGGTTCCCTTAATCAGTCTCTTCATAGAATGTAGGTGATATAGTCCGTATTTTTAATAATGCTTCAAGCTCATTGATATTTAGAGATTCGAGAAATTGTCTCCTTTCATCTCATCTCTATATTTACCCTCGGAGTTTTGTAGAGTAGCTTATGCAGCATCCCCTGCGAACGTTTACATAGCCTGTGAAGCTGGCGGTATTGTCCGCAAGCGAATATATAAAGTTTTAGCGGAGGAACCGCTAGTAGCTCTCCGCTTCGCTGCTTGTTGGCCAAACTGTTGCCTTCGCCCGACATCCCGCCAACTACGCAGACTAATGTTTATACGTATCAAAACGTGGCGAGGTTAGAAAAGTGCACTGACATGTGTAATCACCCTTGGCCACACTTGGTGTAACCCGCGCGCCGCGGACGGACTATAACCCCCTGTAATAATTATTACCGAGGGTTATAGTCCGTCTGCTGTGGCGCAGGCTGCACTTGATGTCGAAGTACCCTTTTCTAAGCTCTGGCTTTTTTATTTACACCATCACTGTCGGAGGGTGAAAGGGTTTATGGTCCATTCCGAAAGGTTAATCAAAGCCTTCTGGCCCGTAACCTTTCTCTTCCGGCTTTTTTGTTCGTTAATCGGCCTTTAGATGACCACTTTGGTTCCCAGGGAGCACACGAAGGACACGCTTTGATTGCTATTAGTGACCTATTGCCACTTTTTGAGAGTAACTGTACTTTAGACAGGCGGTTTCTGCATGCCCCACTTCTGATATAATCTAGGAGAGTATTGCACGTAGACCATTATGGCGCAATAGAAAATGAGTAGAAAATGAGATACGTGTAATCAATTTGCGTCAACGTCATTAGCGTCGTCATCATTTGTAGCCGTAGCAGGAATCTGAAGAAATGAGCTGCATGTTCAGTCCTCGATCAACAGCTACTAGCACCTATTTAGAGCACTGTAGAATCGTTTTCACAATTCACATTTTCACAAATTCACCCAGAAATAACGCAAATGTGATTTTCTCGTCTGAGGACATGGACCGAGGCGGGGCTGCATGAGGTTTTTCTCTTTTTTCTTAGCGTTTCGATTATTTTGAGCTCGAGATTTTCATCGCGTGATAGTCGATGTGGGCACAGCTCGAATCACTGACATGTTCAAAAGACGCCAAGAGCTTACCTCGCCCTGCGACCGCCGATCTACACGACGGCGTTGCCCGCCCCCTAAATTCTTGCAATCAGCTGCTATCTTCTGACTGTTACAATATGGACCACAAGATTTTTTTTATTTATTTGCCAAACACAGTACCTTACAAAAGACAAATTACAGTTACAATTAAGCCAGAATCTTATACAACTGGTTCAGATTTCAAATTACAAATACACGGAAGATGCTTTACATTATTGTAGACGCTTACAGATAAGACTGAGGTAAAGAGATGTTCAAAGACGATGCCCATATAACAGCACATTTTCACTGCAATAATTTTTTTTCTGGAATTCCAAAAGGTTAGGTTCCTTTTCAAAACTTTAGCAAGTGTAGATGTATCGTTTAAAATGTAGACTGCGTTTTATGTGGACTATAAGATCAAGAAATAACCCCTCCTAATACAGTAAACAAACTATTCCCGGCCTTTCATTAAGAGCGAAATCCGTTAGCTCAAGCGAACAATGAAACTCCTGGGAATCTCTTCAGCTCACTTGAAGTGCATCCGGTCGACCAGAAAAGTAAAAAAATTACTCTCAAATTTAGGAACGCTATAATTTAATAGGCGTTCCTTCTTGTTACCCGTTTCATTTTCTTTGTTTTTCTCTTGTAAAAAGGAAACGTTAAAGACAGTCATCTTGACATTGTCGACATAACGGTCTTGTTAAGTGCTTAAAACCGTTTTTTGTGTGTGTGTGGAATAGGAATTAGAAATTTCCCGTTGTAACATCATTGCTTATTCAACCCCTGAGGTCATGAGAATTAAGGAAATGATCACCTAAGGTGAATTTTCTTGATATTTTAATCACTTTTCCCCAGTACTTTTATAAGAAAAGTATGAGGACAAAATAGGAGAATTTGTTTTTTGATATTAGGGGTTAAAGGTTAACTAAGCATGAGCTTAGACTTCTGCGTACACAGATTTTTTAAAAAACCTTCCTTGTAATCCGAGTTTCGTGTTATGACCAGTTATCGCCATCTGCCAAACACTGTTCTCTAAAACTCAACGCACTATTTTTATATAACTTATTATATGATGTAGGAGTCGTCAATTACTTCTTAAAAATACAAAAATAATAAAGGCTTGCCAATATTTCCCGACATATTCTTGATTTTGTGATTAATCTTGAACTGAGGCGATTTGTGACGTCATCAGTTTTTGAACAAAATGTTGAATATCTCTGGAACGAGAGAACATATTCAAAAAAAAGAAAAAGCCATTCTTGTCCTCTTTGCAAGGCCTTTCATACAGGCCCAAATCATTTTTCACTTCATATGCACTTTAAAGAAAGCAAGCAAGGAAACCACACGGACTTGCCTTCCGGGAAATGGTTTCGGAAAGGCCGGTTTTTTTCTGTATTAGGAATTTATCATTTCGTGCTGATAGATAAAAGGATAAAACAATGACGTTGTTCGAGGCTCTGAAAATGTCAAGTTCTATAGAACGATGTTATTCTGGGAGACAATCTAATTTAATTTAATACTCGTTAAAATAGATTATATAGCTACCGGAAGGGAGTTTGTAATAGGATAAAATGTATTATCCGGAGTAGAGACGAAGAGGAAAATAATTATCTTAAAACAAACGCCAGCGATTAAGAATTTTGACAACCATATTTCAAGGCCAGAATGTTTTGCTTTAGAAACCTCTTGCGAGGGTCATATCTTCAAACAAAATCTGTCACTCATTGATAACTTAAAATATTGACTTAGTAACCGAAAAGTGAGTGCCAAATCAAGCTAAAGGCGTGTCAGTTTCTATAACGATTTCTGCTTCCGTTACTTCATCTTCCGTTTTGATACTTCTACAAATAAAGTTGAATCGTGTATTAACTTTTTAGCTTGTGGATGTAATCCTAAAATGTGGCCATCGAAACGAAATCTATGGAGCATTTCCTGTCTTGCTATTTATTACGCTGTATGTAAAGTGTCTTTTGGAAGGAAATCCTTGAGTGTGACCATCCATTTGAAAGATACTGCGTGATAGTTCCCGGTGGTATTAGTTACAGCACAGTTCAATGTGGTGCCAACTGTTGAATCTGGAAGAAATCTCAACGTTTTAGACTGAGTTTAAAAGAAACCTTTCGGTTGTACTGTTAATGTCAATATTCTACAAAGCGAAAATTTTGTCAGGTTCCCAACTTCCTCGCCCTTTTGAGGGTGAAAAGGTTAATACGAAAATTAAGAAACATGGCCAAGAGTCCATCTTAGTTTCGGTATTTGTGGCATTTTTAAGACCACACATCTGCAAGCCTCAGCGATCGTCATAAGCCTACTTCATTAAGTACTCAAACTGGGGGTTAGTTTGCCACACTGACATGCAATTCACCCTGTACTCGACCACTCTTGGGAAAAAGAGGAGATGTCTAAGTGGAAACTTAATCAATGCTGTAGATAAACCTGACACCTAAACACAGAGAGAACGTGCAATAAATTCATTATTTCAACCCCACTGAAACAACTGCAGAAAAACTAAAAAGACTTAAATGTCTGAATCTATTGGAATGCAAATGCTGTCTCGATACTTGAAAGGTGAATATAAACCAGACCAATAGAACAACCGACAAGGCTTTGCTCCAGGCGGTAGCCGTAAGTACAACAGGTTAGCATAATCCTTATTTCCTTTCGCCTGTTTGATCTTAACGAGCCGGCCATCAACACCTTTTCCTCCCGCTATATACTATTTTCAGTTCGTTGTAATTCCGTTAGCTTAATCTTTATTTTTTATGTTTCGTCATATTCATTACCGAGACTGCCCGAAGGTATGCAGGTGAAAACAAGTGTCATCGCTATAGTACCGGTGTTAGTAATCCGTTGGACCTCTTATACAAAGTGCCATTCAGCATACAAGACGATGCATAAGCCATTCGATTCTGACCAGATTAAATTTCCCTGGCTGGTGTATTCAGGCCTAAATGTTTCTTATAGAAATGCGTGATTATCTAGCCATTTTTAAACCCCGTCTAAAATGTCAACTTCTAGTCTTTTATCAGTCTTTCAAACCCTTGCCCCGCTCGGCTTGGTTGTACTTGCCTGTAGGGAAATACAATCCGCCAGCATAGCTCTTAAGGGCTGTTAACGTATAATACGCAATTTTGTTGTAATAACAACGGTTTTGGCGGCGATTTTAACAACGACTTCCAATCTCCCCTGTACACTGCTAGATAAAATATTTTTAGCTGCGATTTTACGGTGGTTTAACATTTTTAAATGTTAAAATATACAATTTAATGGAAGAAACCAGTTTATTCAATATCAGCAAGAAACGTGCCAATGTTTCTTGGGTGGGGTGGGGTGTAGAGGAGCGTGCCATCGCATGTACTCTACTCCTATATCGCATAAAAACCGCGTAAACATGGATCACCGCAAGTTATTCAATTATCCCGCCATTTCTTGGTGAGCCAATCATTTCGTTGCTAAGGTAGAATTTGTAGTACAGTAATAGCCCGCGTATAAGAACCTGGGTTTTAAGAACCTGTTGGGCTAAAATTTTCATTTTAAGCCCCCTCCACATAAGAACCTATTTAGGCTAAAATTTTAAGTTAGGTTCTTATCAGTGGGGTTGCTTTGAAAGTGTATAGGTAGAAACTTCTGAATCGAAGATCATCATCTATTTAAAAGTAACTTGACATAACTTTTTTTTTCTTTCAAGCTTAAGTACCATGTTGTATGTCTATTGTGTTTGCCATTATACTGTATTATGAGATGATATTTATAATATACATACATACATACATACTTTATTTATTCCAGAAGCAGACTATATATACAAATAAAACTAAGAAGAAAAGTACTTCTAGAAAAGGAAGTTTGGAGGTTAGCCCTATGCGAAGACTCCCTCAAATAAAAGAAAAACAAAAATAAGTATATATAAATCGAGATCTTTAGAGTCAAATATTTAAATACATTTTGAGCTTAGATTTAAAATGCTGAAAGCTATCAGCCTCCACTATATCACGAAGTAGTTCATTCCATAGTTTGACAGTTCCAACGAAAAAAGAATGTTTATAACAATTGAGTCGTGCTATATATTCAGATTCGTGCTATATATTCAGATGGAATTCATATGAAAATATAATAAGAACCTATTTTAAGAACCTTGGTAGCCTAAATTTGCTTTAAGTACCATTTATATAAGAATCTATTTAGGCTAAATTGAAAAATTCAGGTTCTTATACGTGGGCTATTACTGTATTTTGATTTTTTTTTTTTTCGTATCAGGTTTAAAAATTTATCAAGCCTTCCTTGAAGCAATTTTCATAGAAAACTTCAGCTTTAATTATCAACTCTGTTGATAAACCAAACATTAACTTTAGTAGTACCCCAAGGACACGATCATCTCCTTATATGAGGGCCACTTCTTTCGACCTTTGCAGACCTCACTGGCCGCTTTCTTTCGACTTTTGCAGTCATTTTCTCATCAAACGTCTCGTCAATCCAACTACCTTGTTAATACGACCAAATTTTGTAGTCCTGGCGGTTTCACAGCGGTCTAAAAATACACCATTCTAAAGTGCAATATTTAAGAGACCAAGAGGCACGATGGCTTTGTTTTTCAATACATACATAGGACTGTTGAAGCTTGTCTTTTTACTCCTAGTAACCTCTCTCTCTTTTTTTTCAGGTCTTTGGATGATAATAAGCTTGAAAGTCTTCCTCGCGATGTCTTCAAACGTTTGAAAATGCTCGAGAAATTGTAAGCATTCTTATGACTTGAAAATCAGTTCGATTTTTTCATATGTCTCTTCTCTACTGCTGAGGGTAACCCTGCGATCGACTAGCATCCCATCCAGGAGGAGAGTGGCAATACTCCTAGTTCCTTCAAGGTTTAGAAATCTGTTTAAGTTCCGGCCATGTGAGCCACATTTTTTCATATGTCTCTTCTCTACTGCTGAGGGTAACCCTGCGATCGACTAGCATCCCATCCAGGAGGAGAGTAGCAATTCTCCTAGTTCCTTCAAGCTTTAGAAACCTGTTTAAGTTCCGGCCATGTGAGCCACTTGCGGAGCAACTTTCCGCGATCATAGTTTTAATAAATATTTCACAAAAAGATAAAGTATTGTTATTGTTTTTGCTTTGTAGGTCTCTGAAGTGGAACAATTTCAAAAAGTGTCCAGAGTTTGTAGTTAACTCCTTGAAAGATTTGTAAGTACTTATGTTCAGGAATTTTCCTCTTGTTGAAATTTGTTTCACTTCAAACTGGTATATATCAGGTAATGTTTAAAACACGAGTAGCAGTGTTTTATCGGGATTTAAAAGCGCCGAGTGGTTTTTAGACCCGATAAAACACGTGCTGTGAGTTTTCTGAACGGCTTCAGAAACATTCCTGGAAAAGCGTGTGTCAAGAGAGTTCATAACAATGATGCTTTTATGTACGTTGGAAATTAGCATACGAGAAAAACATTAAACACCGCATACTAATAAGGAGGAGGTTTATCGGGTTTTAAAACCACTGCACGTGATGTTTTATCGACCATTTGATAGGTCAGTGGGCTTATGAATTATTAATGAGTTTTTGAATGATTATTCAGTTTCTTTAATAGTTTACGGCCAATAGAATTTAAATGTATGGTTTAAAAGTTTATGTTGATATTTGCGCAATATAAATTAACTAGTAATTAATAATATTTTTAACTTTCTTTTCAGGCGTCTGGCGGGAAATGAAATAAACGTTATTGACGGTAACGTGTTCAAGAGCGCTCCAAGGATTCAACACCTGTGAGTAAAATACGTTTATTAAAAAAAAAAAAATGCTCAGTGTTTTAAAGTACTCAGGCTCCCGACGGAGGGTGGGGAAGGGGGTTCTTTGCAAACTTGTTCTCAGGGCCGTTCCCTTGCAAATTGGAAAAGAACGAAGTTGTGTGACGTTCCTTTTGGAGCCCTGCAGCCCGGATCCTAAAGCCATTCTCTATTTGGAGTCGGGCCAAAAACACTGATTCCAGCAAAATGAAGCCATAGAACCCTTCATTTTTCTTCCAAGAGCCTTGGAGCCCTGAGTAACGCGCGATTATTATTCAACGCATTGTAACACTGTCGAAATATGGTCATGCCACGCTCAATATTTTTCGTCTGTAAACAACAGCTATTCTGCGATATACTTAATTTAAGACCATTTCCAGCTTTTCTCCAATAAAACTCACTTTTTTCTATCAATATGTTGAATAAATAAACACAAGTATAAATAAACCGCGTTGATGAATGCCTTGTTCAATGTCATCTCAAACAGTACTCCCCAGGACTACACTGACTCACTCGAATGATCATAATTTAGCTTCTTATTACATGACTCCTAGGTTGAAACAATTTACAGTTTTATTTTCATTATAACTGTTTTAGTTGGCTTGACCACAACAACCTCACAGACGTTCCGACGGATGCCTTAGAGAATCTTAAACAACTAAAGTACTTGTAAGTGTTTATCAGTTCTGTTCAACATTTTATCGTTATCTTTGTTACGGTTAAAAGTATCTTTGTCTCAAACTCGTTCCCGGAATCACCGCTATTTTGAATTCGCGAGGAACCTGGGAACGAGGTTGCCTTGTCCAAACGGCTAGCATGCATTTTCATATTGCAGACTTAATCAAGATCTTTTACTTGTAGTCAAAAGTCAATGGCATGTTTGCTTTATTTGCTTGCAAAACTTCAAAGGGGCTTTGAGTTACCTTTCTCTTTACTCTAAGTAGTCCAAAATATATTTGTGTCCACGGAAACGTTAACAAAAGAAGAAGAAAAAGAAGAAGAAGTTCTTTACTAGTGTATAGAAACTAGTATTATTCATCTTTGGAAGCAGAATACCAGGATGGAATGATTTGCAACATGAAAAAGTTGAATGTTTTCACGTCCTCCCTATTTGAACTGAAAAAAGCGTTCAAAGCTGATTGAGGTTTTTTCTTCCCTCGAGCAATTACTAATTTTCGCGGTCTTCTAAAAAAAATATCACCTTTACGCAGAGATAAAATAGTTTCTGCAGTTTTAATGCAATTCCCATGACAATACCACTTTAGCTCTGTACTCTGGTCCATATCCGAGCAACTTTTGTTGTCGTACAACCTTATATTGCCACTTACAGTAGCTACAGATTGCTTTATATACGATCCTTTACAGGTGTTGACTTATTCAAGTTTACCATTTGTTGTTTTCTTTCTCGTGTTAGGAATCTTGACCAAAACAAGATTGAAGTCATCAAGAACCGTGCTTTCCAGGCTCTAAAAGAGTTGTCATGGCTGTATGTTTAAATCGTTCTTTTCATTTCATTTTCTTAACCCGAAAAATCGAACGCCGAAAAAAAAACAGATCACAAGTTTCATTTTGTAACACTCTAATAAATAATTCAACAGTACCATAAGAACGAAGCCATGTTGTAAGACATAATTTTATTTACGATTTTTGTTAGCCTTGCATGACACAGAATACAGAACAGAACTTACAATACTAACAATACATGCAATGTTCACAATACTTACAATATCTTAAATCAACTTTACAGAAGACATAGTTAACCTTACCACAGGAAAGTACTGCTCAATAGCTTCATAGTTCATGTGGAGTTTTCATCCGCAGACTCAGAAATCAGAATCAACTATTACAGCATAATAAACAGCACCATGGGAAAGTACTGCTCAGTAGCTTTCATTGGACATTTGATCCATAGACTCAAAGTTACAATCAACTTAAGCAAAAACAGAGAGTATGTGGTTAGAGTCGCGGACTCGAAATCCGGAGGTTCCATGCTTTAAAAATCATGGTCCACAGTCGTAAGTATTAGAATCAGCTTACATAGCATAAGAAACTGACCACAAGAAAGCAACAGTAGCTTTTATCTGAACGTTCATACTTTGCGATTTATTACCTAGGGTAAATAATTTTAGAATAAATCTTACTGTACCAATTTCAGTCAGAGCTAGCTTGTCTGGCTCGGGACTAATCTATGGCGTACTATTTTGCTTTTACAGAAGCCTGTTCCAGAATTTTATAACGAAAGTTGAAAATGATGGTTTCCAAGGCCTAGTGTCTTTAGAATCATTGTAAGTACTAAGTTACGATTCCACCGCTTCTCCTTTGAACTCAGTTTACCGCAGCGTCACGACTGTAATCCGGGAAACCCAATGGTTCATTTAACCTCGTTCCCAGGCTCCCTCCTCTTCATGTCCCAGGGACATAAAGAGGAGGGACCATGGGAACGATTTTGTGACTCATTTCGGTGAATATCTGGTCTGAAGGCCTTATCGCCTCAGACATTCGGATTGAATTGTGAGAAATAAGCGTTTTCTTTATTTTTTGTCACCGATAACCTTAGTGGCATGCGAACATTAGTTCCATTTGTCTTCTAAGGAACGAAAAATGCGAAACAAGGAGAAGTAAGATTTTCGGAAAGCCAATAAGAGCTGGTAAATTTGGGGACAGGGGTCCGTTCCCTAAAATATCCTCTTTGGCGCTGGAAATGGCATGTAAAAATCCGGCCTTCTGATTGGTCAATTTTGGACACGTGGGCGATATCTGGCTCTCTGATGGACCACACCCCCCCCCCCCCCCCCCCACATACTGCTCCACATGTAGTCGGTTTCTAAATTTGCATATGGTCAGCATACATTTAACTTCGTAAACGCCTCGGCCAGGTCTTCGATTTCCCTCCCTGCGCAAAAGCCGAGATTTGTAATGTGTTAGGAAATGGTGGAAGATCAATTTAAGAGCCGCTCTGTAGATCAGCTACTAGAAGTTCCATTGTGTTCTTTTAGGTATCCAATTTATTCAAATGACAGCGCCCCACATTAAAATATGTTGTATTTGTCTCGTTTGTTTTAGAAATCTGAGGTACAACAATCTCAGCTACGTGCCAGTTTCCTTCAAAAACCATCTCAAGAATCTCACACAGTTGTAAGTATATGGTTAATCCAAATAAATCCGTGTGAATCACGTCTGAACTAGCCTGTGTATTTTTGTAAAGGCGATGTTACACTAGACGATTTGCATCGACGATTGCCGCTTGCTTCGATGTTTGAATCGCTCCAAATCTTTGCAGCACCAAATCCAATAAAAAATTGCGAAGAAACTCGTCCGCGTGTCCATGTTACTCGAGATGATCTGCTTTCTGCGAGACAGCGTTGATCTGAAAATCGCCGTTACAACATAAACCTTTTAAGTCAAGTCCAGCCATGCTCGAGTCAATTTTCAATTGTATTTCGCACTGCTTATCCTATAACGCAATTCTAAGACTGATAACGTTTTTGGAAGCGGGAGAAACATTGTAGAATGTGTCTTTCATAACGTATGTTACAGCACCTGGCCTGACTATACAGACGACGTTTCAGAGCAAGACCAAGCCGACAGTGTGATCATGAACTCTTTGACCTGTTAAAGTCTAGTATTGAATTAATGTCAGATTTTTGAACAGGTGACTTATGAATAAAGGCGATGTCGGGAAAAGAATCGCGTTCCGATTGTCGTATCACGCGAAAGTACATTGTGTAACACTGGGCAATCTGCTAAGATAAATTACCACAAGTCTCCAACTTTCCAGCTCATCGGAAGCTCGCATGTTAGATGCTTCTACCTTTCAGTGTCGTTCTGGCTTCCTTTGCTATCTTTTATTTTTTTTTTTACTTGTTTCTTGCAGGGAGCTTGATAATAATCCAATCGGTAGGATACCGGATTATGCTTTCAAAGGCATGGATAAGCTACAGCATTTGTAAGTACCCTTCGATACCTATACCGCTTTCCATTCCCAGGATCTGAGGTCACTCGGGTTAGCTTTGACTAGCTTTCGCGGTCGTTTTGGCGCAAAACCGTTTCGTGCCTACTAAATGCAAAATCCGACGACATTATCGGGATTTCATTTTTTCTTCCAGCAGAGCGATCTCAAATAGTTAAGCTTTAATAGCCAGAAAGTGACTCTTTTACTATCACGGATTGTCGTGCCTTGAACATGATTGGCAAATTACTTTAAAGTGGCTGCTAATAAGCTTCTCGCAACACCTTTGCGTGGAATGCGGTGAATTTGAATAATTTTAGTGGCTAGATCGCCTGCACACAGTTTGGCGTACTTTGAAATTCCTCGTAGATCGAAAACGGGCGCTGTATATATGTTCCTCTCTACCCTGCTAGCAGAGTGTTTCTTCCTGGCAAGTTTTTTAGCATGTGCGAAGTTGTTCGCGTCACGGCTCCATGTAGTATTCGCGTAGTCGGCATGTTTTACGCGAAATACCGGA
The DNA here is from genome assembly GCF_977016875.1 of Pavona decussata. NCBI lineage: Eukaryota > Metazoa > Cnidaria > Anthozoa > Scleractinia > Agariciidae > Pavona > Pavona decussata. The sequence continues at coordinate 2,214,139 of NW_028145455.1, forward strand.
AAGGCGAACAACTTCGTACGTGCTAAAAAAAACTTGCCAGAAAGAAACGCTCTGCTAGCAGGGTAGTCCCTCTCGGGATAACCAGGAAATCCTTACCCCTCCCCCCCCCCCGCCCCACCCCCGGGATATTTTTGTAAAGTAACACAATTTGTTCTGTTCGGAATGTTTTAAATTAAATCAATAGTTAAATGCTTGGAAGAAACTTTTAATCAGTGAACATAATCAAATTTTTCGAATTGCTAGGAGGATTGAAATAAAGAACATCAATTTCCTGTGTTAGAAAGTTCGAGCAATATTTCATGGATTTAGCCTGGCTCATGGTTTTCGTTCGAAACTGTGCGTTGCTCTAATTCAAAATAAATACTGCTTAGGTTAACCATCGTTGCATGGATTATTTGTCATAGCTTCTTGATGTTCTCTTACTCTTGTTCCAGAGTTTTCGATTGGGACAAACTTGAATGGGTTGGTCACAGCGCGTTTGCAATGCTACCTAAACTAGAAAGACTGTAAGTACATTTCTATCATTATTTCATGCCAGTTTTTTCTTTTCAGCCTTGTCCTCAGGATCAAGGTTGGTCCCTTTTAAGACAAGAACCATTTTGTCTAGCTCCCCAAAGTCCCAGGGAACCCAGGGCCCCAGAGAGGAGTCCTGTGCCTGGTTGCTTAAGGCATCTTGATATAATTGGGAGTTTTCTGCATCCATTCTCTCTGTTCCGATAGATTTGCCCGAGCATCAGATTTAACCACTCGACTGAAGACAGTTTACTGGAGACGGAGCGCGAGAATCCTTTTGAATGCAGAGAACGACTAAACCAAACTTTCTCGAGCGCTATACTGGATCAATCGGCTGAAGGCGGTTTATTGAGGATAGTGAACACGAAGAGGGCGCGAAAAGACAGGATGCGATTGAAGAATTTTCCCACTTATCTCAACCGGGTTCTGGCACCTTGAGTAAAGCTGTTGAGTCCTACGTATAGTCCTGATTCTTCTCTCTAGGAGCACTGGAGCCTTGCATATTTCAGCCCGGAGTCCTGTAATTCTAAACCCCCTTGGCACAAGCCCTCCTTAAGTTATGATGTTTTCTAAGCATTATTTCTGAACAATGATTGTTACAATGGCAATAAGTTATTGTTAGAGCGGTTTTCAATTGAGTGTCGAAAGTAATTTCGCGTTTGCTTTGGTTTTGAATTACTACGCTTTGTGATTGGTTAACAAAACTCGCGCCACTTTCTCAACCAATGGGAATCCAAACCAAAACCAATTGTGTTTTGGCCGCACGCGTTTTCCCGCGCTTGGCGCCAGTTAAATGTATTTGCTTCGAATTCTGATTGGCTCGTTGTGTTGTTTACATCTGTTGCGATTGGCCAGAGTAATTACTTTGGCTTTGGTTTTACGACAATCAATTGGAATCCGCTCTAAGAAAGAATACATGGGATATATCTTAACATAAGAGGAATCTGGCCCCTGAGAATTAACTCAAAAAGACTGTTGTGCTACATGGCCTTTAATGCTGCCGTACGTTTCACCTTTTTTATGTGTATACAATGGTGTTCTTATGCTGCTCTCCATCTGCATCTTTCAGGGACCTAGTGAGCGTGAAGCTGGACAAGTTTCCTAACTTGACGGGGACAACATCTCTCCAATACTTGTACGTGCTCTTGTAGCCTTACGTCAACTGTCAAATTTTACCTGCAAAGGTTCTTTCTCAAGTTTTTGAGCCCGAGAAGTAAATTTTCGAATCCATTTTCTCTCAATGAACGGTACTCGTAACGTTTTAAGCGTTTTAGCGTCAAAAATTATTAAAAGTCAAATTTTCTGGTAACGAAAAATGTACACGTAAAATATTTATTTGGTTGTTTTTAGAAATGCACACGAGGACTTTTACTTCTTATCACGGATGGCAGCCTCTTACCCAGAATCTCGGTGCTTCTTAGTCGGCGGAAGGTCGTCATGACACCAACTGCTGCCGAGAAGCCTGGAGACTAGGGGCGCTTACCATTTACGCAAACCACCCGGACGGAAATTTTGGGCATAAATACGAAATGATTTAGCTTGTCTTAACAGAAGATGGATAACATCCAAAATGTCTGAACAACAGCTGTAAATCCAAAAAGGAGTAATAAAAATGCATCTCTTTGACCAAAAGCTCATAATTTCAGAAGTACTCCAAATGGAATGATGCGTACCATTTGATTTTCCAACTGGAATTTCCGGGTTTTCCAGGTAAATGGATTCTGGGTGCGAGACTGGAATGGCGTCCAGAAGACACTAGAAAAGGTGCATTTGAGAAGACATATTTTTTCTTATGTTGCTTGGAATATTTTCCCTCGCAGGACTCTGACAATCAACGAAATAAGAGAACTACCAGAGGACCTCTGCCAGAAGCAAAAGAAGTTGTTGGACTTGTAAGTTACATTTGATTTTGTTTCTTCTGTACTTTTTTGGTAAGTGTTGTTGAATCCCGTTTAAGCGAGCGCCATGGTAACTAGAAATTGCAGACTTTTTCAGGTTCTTGGGATGTCAGGTTCGAGGAAAACACAGTACACGAAAAGAAAATCATTGCTAGAACTGCAACATGTTAAGCCCTCTTCTATTAAGGTTGTTTTCCCACCTTTACTTTTCTCGTTAAGTTGTTCCTTCGCCCACCCACCCCCTCCCCCCTTCAATCTGAAAGCTACTTGTTGATCGAGTTCAAAAGACTGATCATTTTACGAAAGTTGGCGCTCCTAGAGTACTCAGAACTACCAATACAAGGTACTCAGAATAAATCGCGATGTCGTCAAAGTAATCGGACTGTTCAATTTTTAGGGTGTCTGTGTACAGGTAGCCAATCGGGCTGTTTAATGTTGTTGGTAGTCTATGCACAGATACCCTCAGAGTGGTCGGGTGGTTCAATTTGGCAGTAGCTTGCGTGTTGCTACTCACAACGTATGTTGGTAGCCTGTGCACAGACACCGTCAAAGTATGTTGGTAACCTGTGTGTCTAGCTGCATGAAAGCCTTCTTGTATCCGGATTTCATAACTTTGCGTTCTCATAAAATTATAATCAAGTTTATTGCCTCAAGAAGTGATAAGGACAGGCTCAATTAAACATTGTAAATAGGGATTTAGTTAATTAATTTATTAGTTAAATTTATTGAAAACACTTCTCCTTAATTTAGCCTTACTAGTTTCTTTTTGATTTACTTTCTAAATAACTTTTATCACAAAACCTTTTAACAAGCTTTTTTACTATTTGTCACATACAGGACGCTGAATTTCAACAGGATATCTCGCATACCAGACCTATCTGGATGTTCATCGCTTTCCGTGCTGTAAGTATTCAATCAGGATTTTTCAGAACGACTTCGTTAGAGCTTATAATCTCGCACGATAGACACCAGCGAAACGCTAGCTATAAAATACCAGGAATTACGACACTTTCAGTTGCTTTCACCTCTTTCTTGGTAGTTTTTTCGTCTGCTTTCTCTTCGCTCGACTCGTATTACGTTTTGCACTCAAAGGATTAGCAAAGAGGCTCTTTAGTCGCGGTGTGTGTTGTTACATTTTGCTGGGCTCCATCTCGTATCACATGATCGTTAATCTTAGTAACTGACCATTAATCCTACTCACCAATCCACGGGAGGGAATTCCTGTTATTGTTCTATAGGCTTGTTAAAGCTGCGTCCTCTCGAACTTTTGTTTTGAGAAGGAAATCGTGCATGATGCCGATTTGTGTCCGTCATCATTACCCGTCTATCGGGAACTTAAGCAACGACGACGCCGAAGACAACGACCACGCCACAAAACAAGAGGTTTAATGAGCAAACTGAACAATCGCTCTGCACGCGCGTTTTACATTCTGGTACATTTCTTTGCTGTCCTCTGCAAAACGACAACGTGAAATGACCAAATTTCAAGTTTTTTGGAGAACGTAAGCACACGACGGTAAATTTTTCATTTCCTCTCTTAACTTGAACGCCACTTCTACCAATTTGGTTCCTGGATAGTTCGCCGTTTTTGTAGAAGTTGAGCGAGTTGAAATAATCGCGAAGTAGCACAAATGAAATAAAGTTATATTTTCAGGTGACGTTTTCGTTGCCGTTGCCATCGTCGCTGCTTAAGCTCCCTTATAACCGTCGCACTCCCAAGTGTGTTCAATTGAACTGAATTCTTCCAGCTTCAAACGGCATCATCTTCGAACGGCATCAAAATAATTACCACAGTCTCAAGACTAAGAGCTATCGGGTTGGCTACTTTTGGAGGTCTAATTTTCCGATGCCGTTGAATTATGATCAAAACACAAAAATATGCCGAGAAAGAATCTCTTCCGTCAAAATGTCCTGCTGAAGAGAGTGGTCACTGGGTTCCACAAAAAAAGAAAAAAATTAGACAGCTCATTCACCTTGGTTCTATATAACAACAACAACAACAGTTTTAGGGAATTGGTCATAACAAGTTTGCTCGAAGAGGACCCACCTTGTCTGGAATAGGGAGTTATCGAAGACACCACCTATCTCGTGAACATTACCGACAAGATTTTATTGGCTTTAAAAATTGAGTTGACACAAAAATGTTCAGCTAGCAAGAGTCAGCATTGCTAGATAAACAAGAAAAGTGAGGTTTGAATCTCATTGTCATTTTTAGCTACTAGATAGAGGGGTGGCTATGCAATAAAGACACCATTTTTGAGGTTGAGGAAAGGAAATGCAGGCAGAGACCACCATTTATTTTGGGGTTTGGTGGGTCCTGTTCGAGTATAGTAGTTTTTGACCACTTCCCTTATGTGACAACCACCTTCAACTAGGTCTTTCGAACTCACAGGATCTAAATCAACAATAGGTCTTGGAAGGTTCATCGCCAAGTTCTTACATTAAATTTCATCCATTTAGAACCAGAACACCATTTTATTTCCACAGAAAAATTGAGCACAACGAAATCACGTCAATCGGGAGTTCCTTGAGAGAACTGGGAAATCTCAAAGACTTGTAAGTAATTTCCTTAATTCTGAAAAAATTAACACCACATATTTCTTATTGTGTTAGTAAAATGTTCGTCTGCTGAACAATGCCTTGATCGCATATACCCATAAAATTCCGAACATTAGCCCCTCCAAAAAGTAACCTCCCAAGTCTCAGGGACATACCGGCGTCCTTGTTATAATAAGCCCACCTCTATATATATGGTAAGCTATTTAAGCCGTTACCTTAGTGCTTAAATACGTTTTCATAGTCAAAACAAAGCAAATTTGAAGCGCAAAATTTTCACCAGTAGTTGGCCTCCCTCCCTACCCCTAAAAGAAAAAAAAAGAATTAAAAATAAGCTTCTCCAACAAGAAGCCTTTAAACGAATATAACACTGGGAGTAGGGAGTATATCCGGAATCCGAAATATCTTTGGCTATCTTCTAATAAGTTGTTTTTCTGTAAATCTATGATTTAGAACTCTGAAAGGGAATAAAATACAGAGCCTTGAGAGCAGAACATTTGAAGGGGTCACGAAACTGGAGACACTGTGAGTAACTTGTGCACGAGAAAAATAAAATTACTAAACTGTTGTGCTTTCAAGTAGAAATAGCCAGAAAATAATTTAGCACCAAAAAAGAGTGTATCAAGACCTTCTACAGCTTCTGTCAGCACATTTCATCGAGTGAGTTCTGGGTTCCGCAAAGTTTGCAGATGAAGTTTTGCAGTCCGCCCCTGAGACGTTCTAATAAATTTCAGAAAAGAGCGGTTTTCAATTGAGCGTTGAAAGTAATTTCACGCTTGCTTTAGCTTACTTTACCACGCTGTGTAATTTGTTAAAAACGCGCCACTTTTTCAACCAATGAGAAGCAAAACGAAAACCACTCGCGACTTGGTCGCACGCGTTTTCCCGCGCTTGACGCCGGTTACATGTATTTGCTTTGAATCCTGATTGGTTCATTGTGCTGTTTGCGTCTATTGTGATTGGCGAGAGTAAATACTTTGGTTTTGTTAAACGACACTCAAATGAAAACTGCCTTAACTATATTGTCAAAACAATTATGCACCAAAGTTGGCTTTGGATAGCTGCACCGAACGTTTCCTTGTGCAACATGTGAACATTGTGTTTGAAATCCTCCCCTATAACGTAACAGGACAAAACGAAAATCGATTTCGAAAACAAGCTTTAACAATGGGCAACAGTGAGTGTGACTTGCTTGCTATGACCGTTGAAGTAATTTCGCGTTTGCCTTGGTTTTGCATTACTAGGCTCTGTGATTGGCTAACAAAACTCGCGCCACTTTCTCAACCAATGGGAATCCAAACCAAAACCAATTGTGATTTCGCCGCACGCGTTTTCCCGCGCTTGGCACCAGTTACATGTATTTGCTTCGAATTCTGATTGGCTCGTTGTGTTGTTTACATCTGTTGTGATTGGTCAGAGTAATTACTTTGGTTTTGGTTTTACAACACTCAATTGGAATCCGCTCTATTTTTCTTATAAAGTAACTCGTTGAGATTTTTTTCTCTGCAGGAATCTTGCGAAAAATGATATCAGATTCATCGCTGATGATGTATTTGCACCATTTAAAATGATCAAAATTCTGTAAGTACATTATTAATTGTTGTAAGAATCTTTAAACGTGATCACTACCCACAACCAAACCTTAAATTCTGAAATACAGACATAAAATGCAGTTCTAACGTTTGAGTGTCACCATCAAATGAAAACTCTACGAAGAGCGCTCTAATATGGTGGTGCTTTTTGAGGACGGTGCCTACTAATAAAGAAGTATTTTTGTGAGGTTTATGACTATTCGGTGAAAGCAGATCTTAGCAAGGGCTATTGAAATCCAAAAAAGAAAATTGGGTTTAACCACGCAAGTTTTAGAGATAATCAAGCAACGATTATTCTAAAAAACAGTAAAAAAAATTTAAAGCAATGTGTGGAGTTTTTTCCCAAAATGAAGCTTTATTATCTCTGAAAATGCATTGTTACCCAAAAATTTCGTTTTGGATATCAAGAGCACTTGATAAGTTCTGCTTTCTCTCCGAATAGTTTGAAACCTCGCAAAAATATCCCTTTATTAGTAGGCATCAGCCATAGGAAACCCGAGTATATCGAGATGCGCAGATCGTATGCACAGTAACAAAAGTAGGCACCGTAGCATTTCCAAAAAAATATAATTTCCCTTGAACCTTTAATTTTTGTTCTTTTAAGATTGATGGGGTTGAATGGAGAAATTTTCTCAAGGGGAACGAACTCGTCACTACCGAAAGCTAAACATAAATTAAAAAAAAAAAAACTATTAAAAATTACGGCTAGTGACCAGCAGTCAATTTCTCATTATACGATCACTAAATCAAGTATAATGGCCATTACAAGAAAAGAAATGATCACCTGACCAAAGATGAAACGTCTTGATTTGTTAAGACATTCTCCTAACTAGTGCAGTAAGAAATACGTCGAGAACGGTACATGTTGATAACAAGGTGTAATAGGTTGATGTAAAGTGTTTTTGTCTCCAGGGACCTGAGCTACAATTCATTCCCTGTGCTTCCTTCAAGAGGCCTGCAAACTCTGGAGACGCTAAATGTGCGAGACAACAGAGAACTGAAGGAGTTACCGGCGGCAGACCTACCAAAGATTCAACTTGTGGAGGCACATTATCCGTATCACTGCTGCGAGTTCCGTCAAGAGCCTAAACACAAAGAGAAGCCAAATGGGCACATTAAGATGGACAGCGTGAACAAAGACGCCTGGACATGGGACGAGGGGGACGTGATTTTTCTCCGGAACAATGTCCAAGCAAATAACGCGACACAACCTACGGTCGATGATCTGTCGGGCTTCGGATCCGGAGAAGTAGATCCAATACTAAGCAGCGAATTCGAGGGCAGTTCGCGATCGGATGACGAGATTAAAGTGACGGACGCAGGCAGTTCAGGTCAGAATTCAAATGATATGATCCTAATCGAGGAGGAAGAGAATCGCCAAGTCAAATGCACGCCAGAGCCAGCCGATCCTTTTTTCCCCTGTGACGACCTTATGGATTCTTCGCTGCTTCGAATTGGGGTCTGGATCGTATTCTTGCTTGCGTTGCTTGGCAACTCCACAGTCATCTTCATCACCATTATGCGAAGGTCTCGAATGGACGTGTCCAGATTTCTAATCTGCAACTTGGCTGTGGCGGATTTGTGCATGGGAATTTATCTCGGTCTATTAGCCATTGTGGATGCGTCCACGCGAGGAAACTTTCGGAGCTATGGTGTTGAGTGGCAGTTGAGCGACGGCTGTAAGACGGCGGGGTTTCTCGCTGTTCTGTCTAGCGAAACATCCGTATTTACTTTGACTGTTATCACCGTGGAGAGGTACATTGCCATAACGCATGCACTGGACGTTACAAAGAAAATGAGCTTGAAAAAGACATCAGTTGTTATGCTTATTGGCTGGAGTTTTGCCTTGATTTCCGCCACCTTGCCTTTATTTAAAGTCAGCGACTACACAAAGTTCAGCGTTTGTCTTCCGTTTGAGACCAGAGATACGAAATCACTGGTTTACGTGACGTCAATTCTGTCACTCAATGGGTCAGCTTTCATTGTGATACTCACTTGCTACATAAAAATTTACAGTGCTATTCGTGGCTCCAACGCCTGGAATACGAATGACTTTAAAACTGCTCAACGCATGTCGTTGCTTATTTTCACAGACTTTGCCTGCTGGGCGCCCATAACTGTCCTTTCACTTGCAGCGGCCTTCGGTAGTGACTTTGTGAGCCTTAAACAGGCTAAAATATTTACTGTGTTCGTGTTTCCGCTGAACAGCTGTGCGAACCCATTCTTGTACGCTATATTCACGGGCCAGTTTAAAAAAGACTGCATCACGCTTTGTCGAAAAGTAAAAACATCACAGATTCCCAAATTAACAAGCTCCAAAAGAAAGTATTCAATTTCCAGCGCTGAAATGCGGCGGAATTCTCAAGTGAGTTCATCGAATGGACTCGAGGGCATGGTGGCGAAACTTCGGGGGGCTCGTGACTTTCGGCGGAACTCTCTTCCACCTTCCATGAGGCTGAATGCACTTAGACCCCCTGAAAGCAAATCACTTGAGTACGAGGAAAAAGAGGTTGTGGTGGAGAGAGAAACTGCGCTTTAGCAGCTCTACAACTGATGTAAGTATCAACAACAGTAGTAAAATACCCGCCAGGGAACCATCAGTACGGATGAACATTCTGGCAAGCGCCAAGAGCACGCCAGCATTAACATCACTCAGAGGACTTAAGCAACTGCGACAGCAACGACGAGTAAATTGCTCCTTAAAAACAATCTGTTCGCGTTTCCCAGACCACAAACATAATTATTCCACCTCGTTGAGTTTGCCCAATGTGGCTGAACTATCCAGGAACTGAATTGGTATGGACGGCGGTCAGGTCAGTCCGCAAAGAGATAGGAAAATTCTTCCCCAAACTTGATGTCCTCATTGCCGTTGCCTTCGTAATTGCTAAGGGGCGCAGCTCGACGCTCCACTACCAATCGCTACTCAGTTAGGATTCGAGCACAGCCCCTAGACCCCACTAAAGTTTGCGCTGATGGTCGCGCTGTAAAACGTTCTTCATACAAAATCTGTTGGTTACGGTTTTTCATACTGTGTATATTGGCCTGTTCCCCGCTCTCAGCATTCAATATCCCCTCCCGGGCATTTGACCGTGCACCATGCCGGGGTGTGAGGAATTGATCGGCGCAAAAGGAAGATTGAACAATCGAACAAGTGGTCCATGTCTAGTGTCGCATATTATCGAAACAACCAATACTTAGTATCGATAATCTGACGCAAAACTTTGTATCGATTATGTCCACTATATGGTATCGATGCCCTACACCACCCCACCACCCTTTACCCTGTCTCACAAAAGAACATTTTAAGCTGTATAAATAATTTATATTGGTTTTTATTGGGGTGATCAGGCGACATGGATAAAAAAAGATTCTGTATACCATTGATAATAATTTCTGTTTCATTCGCAGCTCACATAACTGTATATAGAGAGATCATTTTACACAGTTACTTTCCATTGTAAAAGGTTTTACTAACAAACAAAGCACATCGACAGACCGATTTGAATTCAGAATTTGCTATTAACTGGAGTTTTTGGATGTATTTATGCTACAATTTTTTTAGAGGTTTAAATCCACGGTTTGTTCTGCTTTGTTGTTCGTAAGAAACATTATTTCCACGCTTACTATTTTTCACTTCAAAGTTTTCAGCCCTAGTAGATTGTATTGATCATCAAAGTACCTAACACAGTGGAAAAGAAAATCAATATACTTTGTAGCCTGAAGTTTTACTGAAACACAATGAAACGTGGTAATCAAATAGGTTAATTTATGCCAAATGGGGTAATGGCAGACTACGACCACTTTTTTTCTCCAAACTTTTTTTCATAGCGCGAGAAAAATGCAAAGCGCATGACAAATCGAGCATAAGTCCTCTTCTAAGTGTTTATACGGTTACTTGCATAATTTATACACCTTCGCTGGCGCATTGCATATAAGGGAAAAGAAACTACTTCTCCCAGTCTAAGACAATGGTCTTTTATATACTTGATTGTAATTCTTCTTACCATAAAACACACGCAACAGCTTGTAAATAGATCAACACGTTTATAAATATACTTTACCTAGTCTTCTGTAACATGCTGTAAATGGGATTGTAAATAGAAAAATAAAGAACATTTAAGAAATACGTCGGAGTTCTCGTGGCTCACTTAGGTACAAACTTGTTGGCACGCTCCAAAAGGCTGGAAGTGAGGGCTCGCGAGTGGAGGTAAAAGGTAGTCCTTCCCGCGCGAGTCTCGCGCTACGCGCATGTTCGAATCTTTGCACTTTTTCCATCTGGCCTGTACCGACGTTAGGTTATTCCTTTCTACAGAATCCTGTACCTTGAAATCTCCCACTTTGTTATGTTTGTCAAGTTTAACAACACGCATCCCCATGGAATTTGCTCATTTTGGAAACTCTGTGGTTGAGCCACGCCGGGTGTAAGCATTTGTCTGCTAAGTGGAATTTGTTGGCACTGTGTTTTAGCAGTGATTTCATCATCAAAGAAGATGAATTTTCGGTCAATTGGCCATTAGGACGGAGGTCATGGTGAGATAAGAGATCATTGAAAGTAAAGGCTATAATTGAAATGGAGCGCTGACGAGCGCAGAGTTGAAGCATTTGTCTTCTCTATCTCGCGGAGCATTTTGACGGCTTCTGGTTGCCGAACTGACGACACCCCGGCCCCCGATCTCATAAAGGGGGAGGGGGGGGGGGGGTACTCTGTCAAATCAGTGACTATCAAGGTAACCACAGCGGAGTGACTCGGATATTAGTTCAAGGGAATTTAGGGTTCAGAAAAGATGCTGATTCTTCAAAATCACTGACATGCATGCAAAAATAAATGAAAACTGGTGAGAATTGTTTTGAAATTTTTAGTTTAAAACTATCTGCAAGATTCTGTCAAGATTGTTTCGTGCGTTTAATTTTCTCATATGGAAATATTACAAAGATTTTACCACGCACAATTTCTCTTTTACAAGTAATTGCTAAACCATGTAGTGATGGTGAACTTATTGTCAATTTAAATTCACGCGATCTAAGATAAAAAAAGAAAGAAAGAAAGAAAGAAAGAAAGAAAACCCCCCAAATTCTCATTTATTCAAACCGGAAAGTTTTCTGTTGCCATGCGCTGCAACTGAGAAAAGAAAACAAACGATTGTGTCGATTGATTTCCGATATCGAATTCAATCGATCGACTACCCTGGACACTGAATTGAACTGAACTGAACTGAGCACTTTATTTAAACACGATGGAGTATTCAGTGGAGCTGGTGGGGTCGTGTATTTACGGATAAAATACATAAAGTAAATAGAAATTAAGTATTAACATCAAATCACAAACCTAAAAGTATGTTTAAACGATATGCTATATACATTAAAACTGTGGCTCAAATTCCTAATAATATAATTATATACAATCATATCGTCTTTATACTTAATTAAAGCGGCAATCGGATCGAAATTTATTTTTCTAATATCAAATTTTGATAGCAGACGTTTTTTGGAATTACCGATGTATATTTCTGCCAGAAGCCTAGGCCCTGATTTCCGCTCATTGGCATAGATATAGAAGACGCTTACTTTTGCAGGCTTGACCAACTTGTAGGTGTTGGTCGATGGAGCTAACGGAAAAAGGAGACCTGCATGGTCCCAGTTGTTCAAAAAAGCGGATAACTTTATTCACTGGATAAATCACTATCTAGCGGAGCAAATGTACTCCAACCAACGCTTCTCAGTGGCAAGTTTTCCACGCAATCCCATACTTAAATTTGACATATGCTTCTACTCTATTCACAAATTTTAGGATTATCGGGAAAATACTGCACACATTTTAACTGCCGGATAGCAGCCTATCCAGTGGATAAAATTATCCGCTCTTTGAACAACTGGGGCCTGGTAACCATAAAACCTCGTTTCCATGAATCAGTGATGGCGGACGAACTTATCAAAACGCTTAATCTTGTTCCTCACCCTTTGGGAGGCTTTTACGTGGAGACCATGCGCTCAAAAACTACCGTGAAACCTTTGGAAAACTCTGGGCGTGACGTGAGAGATGCGTATTCTGTAATCTATTGTCTGCTGCGGGGATCGGACATAGACACTTGGCATAAAGTGAAGTCGGAGGAGAGCATCTTTTATCAAAAAGGGAGTCACGTTATCCTGCATATGATAACCGAGGATGGTAAATACGAGACGGAAACCATTGGAGACCCAACGGTAGATCCTAAAGCGCACTTCCAGTATCACGTACCGAAGAACGTGTGGTTTGCTGTGGAGCTGGAAGACAAGAACAGCTACTGTTTGTTAAGCGTGGTCGTAGCACCTGGGTTTGACTTCGAAGACTGTGAGTTCGGTGAGAAAGAGAAGATGCTAGGGATGTTTCCACAGCACAAGGATATTGTGGAGACTTTCTGTTCAAAGTAACTTCAACCAGTTGTGTAGCAGCTCTCGTTAGATTGTAATTGTTTTAATTTTGTAGCAGCTTTTATTGATTTTAGGGTTGGGGGTATTGTTCTGTTATTTGTTCTATTGTTTTCTAGAAGGGTTGAAAGCCAATCACCTGAGACCTTATGAGAACTGCTACATTGTCAACTTAATCAAGTGAAGCCGTTTTGATATCAGCGACCAGATACCCTACAAATAGCCAATACATACAGGTTATGAGAATAATAGAACTGATCACTAAATGTATAAAAAAACACTCTACAATAGCGAGCTATGGCCATTGTAGAGAGGTACAGCTGTAGCCAGTGAAGAGCATTTAAATGAATGGATTGGTGTGTGGTCTACAAAACATACCTCTCCATGGTATTATGTCATGAAACGCAGAAACAGCAAAATGGCAAGCTACCAGCAACCCCTGAGGTCAATAGGCTCGCAAGGGTTTTTCATTGTTGTACTGTTGGTGAAATGATGAAAAATTACAAAAAAGTGAATCTGATCATGTGGACAAACTATAAACATCTTTGTAACTCAGTTCTTGGGCAATAATTTAAGGCTAGTTCTGATGTCAGATTGTCATGGCAACAGGTCAGCTCTACAAAATGGACCTCTGAATTTCAGTTTTTGCAAATTGTCTCAAAAACTAATGCAGTGACGTACCGTTTTTATTGCTTTGTTGGAAAGCACCCTAAATTATTTAACTCTTTTGGCAATATGACAAGACGTTATCCAGTATGTCTTGTGTTATATCCAAAAAAGCTTTTCTTTAGACTCAACTACCAGCCACTGTTCTGGAAATGAGCGGGAGGAAAGCCAGACGTGAGGGAGCAGTGGAAATCGAGCCAAGCTTTTCTTCACCTACAGAAATTTCCAATGGCTAACTTCATCCCAAATGTTTCTATTTGAAGTGGTATAATAATAAAATCAAGATGCATCATCACTGTGCAAAATTATTTCAGGATAAAAATGAATGTTTTCTGCAGCTTATATTTCTGGTTTGTGTGATTTTACGCTGCATTTCTACTTCTGAGGTTCTGTGTGCCTGAATTTAATAGACACAATGATTCATTTAGTTGCATCGATCAGGATGTCGATGCAATCGCTGCATTTCTTGATCACATTGTAGTTTTCATTGTCTTGGCTATACATTTCTCCCTTAGAAATATCACAAATCATCTGAGTCATTTTGTACTATTTTACCATTTTTACCATTTATGTATTTTTGATATCTATAAATATTCACATTGTGATTGTAATTTTTATATTGTATTTTTTTTTTTAGTTGAGCATTTTTATCACAAGCCCCTGGCTCGGGAGATTGGGCGACCACTCCCTATGCCCCCGACTTTAAATAAATATTGTATTGTATTGTATTGGTACACCTTCACTATGGCAGGAGTGGGTTATGTGTACTCATGTAGCTAAAAACCTTTTTGAGCCTCCTTAAGGATATGATCACCCAAGGTGGATTTTCTTGATATGTTAATGACTTATCCCCAGTACTTTTATAAGGAAAGTAAGGGACTGTGCAGTAATTACCTGGATGTGGGGGGCAGGGAGGGGGAACAGGTAAAATATGGCTCAAAATTAAGTTGCACCCACCCCCCCCCCCCTCTCACTAAGGAAAATTAACTTTAACCTCCCCTCACCTACTGATAATGTTAAGTTTACCCCCCCCCCCTTCCCCTTCTTCCTCCCCCCCCCCCCCCCCCCATTTGTTCCTAGCCTGTGAACAGGCTACGGTAGGGGATCCGGCTACGGGAGCCTGTTCACAGGCTATTTGTTCCCTTATGCCTAATTTACACATTGGATTTACTCAGGCACAAAAAGTACTTCAGATGACAATATAAATATATTGAGATTCAAGAGCGAGGCAATTAAGTAAAGACAACGGTTAGAAACATTGAAAAATAAAATTACTGAGCATGACAATGGCCTATTCATGAAAACAACTGACAAACTGCAAAGAGGTCTAACGTGCCATCGCAAATTTAAGACAGATATTCTTCATTTTCATAACTACAGGAACTGAGAAGAACATTGATAATTTTGTTCAAGATATGGAGAGAAAGATGACAAAATTTTCTGCCACTTTCCCAATACTGTGTACAGCAAAATCTTCAGAATGTAGGAAGGGAAAGGAAAGCAGTGCCAAAGCCAATAGGCGCAGGATTCATACTGCAGAGGCGAGAAAGAAGAGAGCCTCTTGCATATTTGGGGGGTCACCAATTGACAACGAGTATGATCCATTGATATATATGGCATCCAGCAACTTGAAGGGATTGATCATGAAACTCCTTCATTGTTTACATCTGCAGCAGATAAAGCTTGTTAAGAGATCTTCTGAACTCCAGAAGCTTTGTTGGAGAATCTGAAAATGCGATTAAGGAGTTCCTGTCAGATTGAGCTTACTTTGACTTACTTATCAGCTTACTTTGTTAAAAAGTCAAACTTAATAGTTACATAGCAATTTATTGTGTAAGCAAGTATAAATATTTGACTTCTTATAGCTCCTCTTCCACTTTTCCAGTTTGTGAAAAAGAGTGAAAAAGGCAATGCCCCCCTGTATGTATTAAATTTTACGTGCACCCCCTCTGTCTCTAGTTATGATTTTCCCCTATCCCCCCCTCCAGGTAATTATTGCACAGTCCCTGAGGAGACAGGATACAAGAATTTGCACTTTGATTTTAGGGGTTAAAGGGTTAAACCAGGAGAAACTCTCACTGAAATGATTTTGAGGAAGGTCCTGGAAAAAAAAGCTGACAGGTGATTAAGAAATAAAGAATAAAGACTAGAAACCAATGAGAGATAAAGGCTAACAAGTAGAGTAAAAGCTAAATATGCTTTCATTAGTTTCTGTCCGGTACTCATCACAAAATACTAATAGCACCACAAGGGGGTCTTTAGTTCCTTTCGCAAAAAAACGAAACACTCTTATGATATAAATGCACCTTTTGACCAAGGAGGCAAAAAGAGAACATTAGCAGATGGTTAAAAAATGATGAAATAGGAGGTTTAACATACAAAAGACTCATGGTAAAATGTGCAAGTTCAAAATCGTCACTACCGTATTCCCCAGTGCGTACTTGTTTGGTAAAGCAAAACTCTAACCCTGCTCTAATTGCTTAGCACTTTTGTGCCCGAGCTAAAGTATTAAAACGCCTTTGTCTTCTACATCTCCATGTCTCTATCTCGTTCCATCAGCTGTGTGCCGTGATATTGTTTTTCCTGTCAACTCCATCTGACAATTCACTTCAACACAACTTAAATGAAGACTACTTGTTTCTCTTTCACCTTGAAGCACTAACAGCTAAATTTCAAGGTATTATAAATGAAGAAATCGCCTAGAAAGTGAACTGCTTCATGGTGAAAACGCAGAAAAATCCGACCTCTCGTCAACAGTGACGTCATTAGTGCTTTTCGTATGTCCAAACTTCTCTGGAATTCTTTTCCGCTGCGCAACATCCTTGTTAGTGTAAATTACCTACCATCTCTCGAATTTCTCTCCTTACACTATGGCCATCCCATCCATCCATTATTCAAAGTCATCAACAAAAACGTTCATATATTCGAATATCATTTTTTTCTCAGGATTTATTAAACTCATCTCTTTTCTTTTAATCTCAGACTAACGAAGCTAAAGGTTAAAACAATCTGTCCCTTTTGAAATTGTCCGTTCTCGCAGTTTGTTAAGGAAACATTATTTTGATGCATATTAACTTTTCTCAATTAGGAAACTTATTACCTCACATAATGATGTCAGGGAGAAGGTTTAAAGACATTCCGTGAAAAACTACTTTCTTTTTTTTTGTATGTGCTATTTTTTTTTTTCGTAAAAATGATTCAGTAAAACGAAACCTATAGATTTACAGGGATAATTGCCTGGCCTCTTTCTCCTGTGCTTTAAAAAAATAACTAGATATCACATGTTTCATTCAGTAACAAGAAGGTAATTGAAACTGAAACTTTTGCGGTATTTTTTGTGATTTTCTTTTCTCTTTGTTTTTTGTTTTCCTTCTGCTATATCTTTCTTATTTTTTCCATTCAACTTAGTTTCTTTTCTTATCAATTTACTTCCTTTAAAGGGGCACAGTATAAGTTTTACTAGAGGTGACCCTCTACTCTCCTCCCCCTATTTGAATAGCCCATTTTACAGTTGTGTGCTAAGTGACCTGGTCTTGGATTCTAAGCGAGGCTGGGGGTGACCTTGTTTTGATACAAACCTCACTGCTTTTCATATGTAGATCATACTGTTCTTATGCTAACTATTTGCATTTACATATGAAAAGCAGTGAGGTCTGTATCAAAACAAGGTCAACCCCAGCCTCGCTTCCAATTCAAGACCAGGTCACTAGGCACACAACTGTAAAATGGCCTATTGTATTTTAGAGTTGCGTATTATTCTATGTTTTAATACTGTATTAATAATATATTTTGCGCTTATGTTACAGTAAGAGTGGAGAGTACAAATAAAAAAAATGTCAAATGTCTTTGGTGCTGGTAGGTTTTTTAGATAAGAATAACTTTTTAGAGCGTTAAAAATGGAATCTCTTGCAAAAAATTCAAAACAAATGCTCAATAGGGAAAACTGAAAGGAATTAATGTATTCGAAAAATGAAATTTTGGCAAAATTTCACGCTTTGGAGTTACTTTCAAATTGCTTATGAGAGTTGGGTAGGAAAAGACCAGTACTTCACAGAAAATAACAGAAAAAAAAAAAAAAGATTTTCCTTTATTCCTTTAAGTCGTCATTTTTTCTATGACATGTTTCAGCCAAGGTCAATGCAAATGCAAAACTCTTCTTGCTAAATGATAAACAATTCAAGTACAAGTGTTTGGACTTTTCTGTCCTGGGGTCGCAGATCTTACATGTAAATATTCCAGTTGCTTCCGTTCTTGAGCAAATAACACAACTTCTTAGCTTCTTCCAGTTCAACGTGAAAACACAGCATATTCGTTGATTTCTTTTTTGACAAAAGCTCGCTCACGATGGTTTAAATGTGAACTAGAAACTTGGTTCGATCTGCAAATTAAGAAATTTCCAAGATCTAAAGCTTTTACCGTCAATTTGATATTGCTCAGCCAATCAAATTTATTAGAGAATTTCTAATTACAGAGCACTGGGTGCACGTGATTACCTGAAGATGGACTGGATCCGTTTCTCAAGTTATGAATTCTTTGTTTAAATCAAACTCTATCATTTAAGGAGTAAATGTCTAAATATGGAGAATAATATCTTCTGGAGTAATGTTTGTTTTATGGTCTACTGATCGGGAAAGCCTCACTGCGACCTTAGGTATGTATGTGGTATAACACGCATAGCAACCCAATTAATCGATAATAAGATGGATAGAAATCAATAAACGTCGAAGAATAATATTGATTGCTATTGATAGAATGGATCAGTAAAGAAAAGTTGTGAATTTGACTGTAACCGAATCCGATTGCCAATAGAAATCATCAAAGACTGATCGATCGATTATGGTTTGCTACTGATGATTGTGGGAAAACTTCGAAGTCCTCTAGTGTGCTAAAAAAAATAAAATTTTCGCACAATTTGATTATGTGTCTTCAATCAAAACGTACAAAATACAAAAACGTGTTTCTGTTATCTCAGTTGTAAAGTCTGAAAGTTTTAACTGGTGAATAATATGATCCATTGTTGAGTGATTTCTTTCAATTGTCACTGCAGTACCACAAATAAACAAGATCGCTACGTTAACTGAAAGCAAGTGAACGAGAAATTGTAAAAAAAAAAATAAAGTAGGCGAGTGCGTAGTTCGAGCTTTTGGTCCAATGAAAATAAAACACTCCTGCTCGTTTTCTAAACATTACGTAAACAATCACAGAAAGTTTGAGAAAATTTTCGCGAGATAATGATGCCGCTAGTTTTGATCAACCAAAGATTTTAACACAGTCTCTTAATTAGAGTAATAAATAATATATGTGCTTCGAAGAAAACTGTTTTTGACAGTCTATTAAAGTGTTTTACTTTTAAACACTTCGTCACCTATAATTCAAAGCAATTCTCTGAAATTCAAAATAATTTTAAGGGAGCCTTACCAGCAACAAAGTCTACAGATTATATACACTATTTTTATTATTAAAAAAACACAGAATTAACGTGAGTCCGTGCCAAGGACCTGTCCTAAAAATAATAATAATAAAAAAATAAAACTGGAAACAAACTATAAAACGCTTCTTGACAATTATTGTTACTCATTTAAGTATCAGTTTCTTATGTTATAAGTTAAATTAGTTTACAAAACCATTTTAAAGCATATCTGAAAAACTTTGACTGATGTGGCCGGATAGCTCTTGATATCTTTACGTTATTTTATTCCTCTTGTGCGTAAACAACTTTATGAGAAAAAGTTACTTTGTGGCTTGAAATGCGGTTTCCGCGATTTTCCGTCCACAATATATTAACCAAGGGACATTGAAGTAAATTGCAGAGTTTAAAATTATTATTCATTTGAGTTAACCTCGTGTTTGTCAGCAAACACGGCATATTGCACTATCTAGCAGTCTGCTTCTTGTCGATCCACCGTTCCAGGAGATAACTTCCTTTGAATTACGATGTTTCTCGCACCTCTGGCACTTGAAACTACGGAGAACGAAAATGTTGTCTCTTCTTGCATTCCTGTTATAGTAGTGAGGGGGGGATGTTTTTGTCCGGATTTTCGCGGGGGAATCTCATTAATACGCGTGTGCATAAATTAACACCGATGACGTCACCGCCTATTGTCTTGATTACTCATTATAGGATGACGTCATATTTAAGTTTAGTCTTACCAACAGGTTATGAACTGGTTTGACAGGTTGATCAATGATGTCATGCTCTATTTTTAACTTATGGCAGTCATGGTCGGTATTACCGGTTTGACAGGTTTTTGAAGTTATTTTTGGACACATGACATCATAAAGTATATTACATACATACTTTATTGTATAGCTCCCCTTGGGGGGTTTTTCTGTCATACATGAAAATAAAAATAATAATAATGAAAACTATTTACATTTGGATGATAATATAGAGAGAAAAAAAAAATACGATAATAAAAAAAACCATGAATTAAAAAATTCTTAAAAATTCTTTTTTTAAAAAAAACGCTACGTTTTCCCGTGTTTCTGATATGCTTCAATAAATGATTGTAGATTTTTTTGCTCCACGGAAGATGAAAGCCCTTTGGCCTTTTGCAAGCCTACACTTGGGTAGTGTGAGGTCATTATTTTGCCTGGCGTTCCTTTGGTGAATTTTTGAACGGTGTTGAAGTCATTCTCGAAGATAACCGGGAGTTAGGTTGTTCATTCATTTGTATACAGTAGTCTATTTTCATTGTCCGTAAGCGTATGAAAAAGCGATTACTGCCAAGCACATTATTCACGAATTGTGAGTTTTTTTATTATCGTAAGATTGCTCCTTTTGCCCAATGCCCTCGCGCGCTTGCACCGCCTGGCTAAAAGGAAATGGAAACGACTGCTACGCAGGCTACTTCTACCCGGGACAACTTTTCTCCATATAAACGGGGCCTGAGGCACTGGGGTCGGGGATCATTTCGCGGAAGGGATCATTTCGTGACCTGTGACACCTGGTAACGATAAAACCTCGTTTTCATGATTCCTCAGATCGGTGATGGCGGACGAACTTATAAAAACGCTTAATCTTGTTCCACTTCCTTTGGGAGGCCTTTACGCGGAGTCCATGCACGCAAAAACTACTGTGAAACCTTTGGACAACTCTGGGCGTGACGTAAGAGATGCGTATTCTGTAATTTATCTTCTGTTGCGGGGATCGGACGTAAACGCTTGGCATAAAATGAAGTCGGAGGAAACGTATTTTTATCACAAAGGGAGTCACATTATTCTGCACATGA